>NC_138548.1:177162656-177282656 GCF_964273705.1 Natrix helvetica | reverse complement strand
GTGGGGATGTTTCTCTATTTCGATGGCTTCCATGATTATTCTCTTGTGGAGGTGTTCTGTTTTGGAGATTAACCTGGCTCCTTCAAAGTTGATTTCATGTCCTGTAGCTTTAAGGTGCTGGAAAAGGGAGGAAGTTTTTTTCTTTTTTTCTTACTGCGTTCTTGTGTTCTGTGATGCGTGCATTTATTCTTCTGTTTGTTTGTCCTATGTATATTGCTGGGCAGATTTTGCATGGTATTTTGTAGACTCCTTGGTTTTCTAGCTGGATTTTGTCTTTGGGGTTTCTTAAGATGTTGGCTATTTTTTGGTCAGTGGTGAAGGCTGTCCTGATATTGTGCTTGTGGAGAATTTTGCTGATTTTATCTGTGGTGCCTTTGATATAAGGGAGGAGGGCGATGCCATTGTCCTGTTCTGTGTTTTGGTTTTTTGGGGGAGTCTCATTTTGGATTAGGTTGGTGATTGTTTTTCTTTGGAATCCATTGGAGATTAATACATTTGTGAGTTTGTGTAATTCAGTTTTCAAGTGGTCTTTGTCGGCTAGGCATTTGGTTCTGGAGATGAGGGTCTTGGCTACAGAGTTGATCTGTGCAGGGTGGTGATGGGATTGTGCATTTAAGTAGCGGTTGGTGTGTGTTTTTTTCTGGTAGATGGTGTGTCCTAGGGAGCCATTAGGTTTTTTGTAGATTAGGACATCCAGAAAGGGAAGTTGGTTGTTTGCTTCTATTTCCATGGTGAATTGTATTTTGGGGTGTAGGCTGTTGAGATGTGTGAGGAAGTTGTCCAGTTTTTCTTTTCCGTGTGGCCAAATCATGAAAGTGTCATCAACATATCTAAGCCAGAGTTTGGGTTTGTGTTCAGATTTGTCTAAGGCGTTGGTTTCAAAATGTTCCATGTATAAGTTTGCAATGACAGGTGAGAGGGGTGATCCCATGGGTGCTCCTTCTATCTGTTTGTATCTTTGTCCATTATGGACCCATAGTCAGCTCCATAGGCTCACCTCTACAGAATCTTGCCAAATTCCTCGCCAAACAACTCCAACCCTACGCAGAAACCATCACCTCAAATGTACAAAACTCACTCCACTTCATAGAAACAATAAAGAAACAAAATATACAACCCAGCGACCTACTTGTGAGTTTCGATGTCATATCCCTCTTCACCCAAGTGTCTATAAAAGAAGCCTTGACAGCCATCCAGAAAACACACACACACACCCCCAAACACATCCTGGACCTGACCAACCACTGCCTAACCAACACATACTTCATCCATAATGGACAAAGATACAAACAGATAGAAGGAGCACCCATGGGATCACCCCTCTCACCTGTCATTGCAAACTTATACATGGAACATTTTGAAACCAACGCCTTAGACAAATCTGATCACAAACCCAAACTCTGGCTTAGATATGTTGATGACACTTTCGTGATTTGGCCACACGGAAAGGAAAAACTGGACAACTTCCTCACACATCTCAACAGCCTACACCCCAAAATACAATTCACCATGGAAATAGAAGCAAACAACCAACTTCCCTTTCTGGATGTCCTAATCTACAAAAAACCTAATGGCTCCCTAGGACACACCATCTACCAGAAAAAAACACACACCAACCGCTACTTAAATGCACAATCCCATCACCACCCTGCACAGATCAACTTTGTAGCCAAGACCCTCATCTCCAGAACCAAATGCCTAGCCGACAAAGACCACCTGAAAACTGAATTACACAAACTCACAAATGTATTAATCTCCAATGGATTCCAAAGAAAAACAATCACCAACCTAATCCAAAAGGAGACTCCCCCAAAAAACCAAGACACAGAACAGGACAATGGCATTGCCCTCCTCCCTTATATCAAAGGCACCACAGATAAAATCAGCAAAATTCTCCACAAGCACAATATCAGGACAGCCTTCACCACTGACCAAAAAATAGCCAACATCTTAAGAAACCCCAAAGACAAAATCCAGCTAGAAAACCAAGGAGTCTACAAAATACCATGCAAAATCTGCCCAGCAATATACATAGGACAAACAAACAGAAGAATAAATGCACGCATCACAGAACACAAGAACGCAGTAAGAAAAAAAGAAAAAACTTCCTCCCTTTTCCAGCACCTTAAAGCTACAGGACATGAAATCAACTTTGAAGGAGCCAGGTTAATCTCCAAAACAGAACACCTCCACAAGAGAATAATCATGGAAGCCATCGAAATAGAGAAACATCCCCACAGCATGAACAAACGTGATGATACCTCCCGCCTACCAAACATCTGGAAACCAGCCCTAGCCAACAAACAAACACCACCCACCACCCAAGCCGTTAAAATACAAAACAACAATGCACACACAGCCTGCACCAATCAGCACCAATCTACCAATCATGATACAACCACACAACCAATCATTCCACTTACTGAAACAAAGCCAGCACCCCATCCCCTCCCACCAAGACTTACAGAAAGACGGCCGCTCCGATCACATTTTAAGCCCACAGCTTGAAGATGGCAGGTGAGATCCTGCCGAAACGTTGCAAAGACAATCTCAACCTTACACGGGAAAAGACCCGAATACAACAAAACCAGCATATATATATATATATATATATATATATATATATATATGTGTGTGTGTGTGTGTGTGTGTGTGTGTGTGTGTGTGTGTGTGTGTGTGTGTTGTATTTGTGCTGATAAATAAATAAAGGGAGACTAGTATGGATCCATTTCAAGCTATTTAGCTCCCCATCAGCTAGCCATACCCTTACTGGGATTTGAACCTGGGATGTGTTACATATTAGGCAGATTTGTTAGCCACTACCCCACAGGCGGTCTCTCTCTCTCTCTCTCTCTCTCTCTCTCTCTCTCTCTCTCTCTCTCTCTCTCTCTCTCTCTCTCTCTCTCTCCTCCCTCCCTCCCTCCCTCCCTCCCTCCCTCTCTCTCTCTCTCTCTCTCTCTCTCTCTCTCTCTCTCTCTGGCAAACTTTTTCAGAAATGCTCTTGGCAAACTTTTTCTCTTGGCAAACTTTTTTAGAAATGCTTTGCCACTGCTTCCTTCCTAGGACTGAGAGAATGAATAAGATATAACTAGTTCAGGGTCTTTTGAGAGTGATTATTGTTTTAATAGATGTTGGGGTACTGTAACTTTCCAACTTTCTTAAAAGCAACAAACACTAAAAAGAATTTCCAGAGAAAAGTAGAAAGTGTCGAAGACACACAGAGAGATTTAATTTCAACTCCACTGACTGTTCTACCTACAGTAACCATTGGTAACATCACTTCACAAAGACACTTGTGTGGGCACTGTAGTAAGGGCTTCATTTGTTCTCATCAAATTGTTTTTTTTTTCAGAATAGCCTCTTAGTCAGCATCAAGTTTTCATGCATTATCATTTTTTTTTCTATTTATTGTCTTAAGTAATAAAAATAATCTAGTAATCTTTTAGGTGCTAAAAATTCAGTTGGAGATTGGGTATAATTATATTTTATTCTATATTTTTCATTTTATTATCATTTTATCTGCCCAATTATACTAGTTCTTGGTTACATGTGATTACAAACAGAAATAATATAAATTAGGACAATGATGGGGATCAATTATTATATGATAATCTTTTCTCTCTTTTTCTGAATAAACTGGACACCAAATTCTGAGTCATTAAATTCCTTTCATTTGAGCTCTTTGTTGTATTACATTTGCAGTTTTTCTGAACTTAAAAGGGTTGGTTTAGATTCATAACAAAATGAATTATTTTCTTCCCATATGTCAAGCTGTTTGCCTTGATTAAATGCTGTTGGACAGTATTTGTGTGGGCCACTTTTTCATATACAAGTTTTATTCTGTCAGATTTTTCATAAATATTTAGGAATACCATCAATCAGTTATAGGGAGCAAGGATGGACAATTGAACAAGATAGGGAAATATATTCAAAAACTTTATCTGAAATGTCAATTTTCACAATTGCCTTCAGAGGAACATCATAAATGAAATCAAAAGACTCCTCTTAAAAACTCCCTGTTTGCAACAGTTATAATAATTCATATTCTTCAAATGTTTCCTTATAACTTCTTAGAATTAAGCCTCATGACATTTTCAAGAAGCAATATGTACAGTTGAGCCACAACTGAAACCATGAAATGTCCCTATCTTCTCTTTTGACCTAATTCAAACAGGCATAATAATAGAATTACAGAGTTGGAAAGGACCTTGGAGGTCTTCTTGTCCAACTCCCTGCTCAAGCAGGAGACACTATACCATTCCAGACAAATGACTGTCCATCTCTTCTTAAAAGCTTTATGTTGCTTCTCTCCTTATTTAATCTCCATCCATTGCTTCTAGTCTTGCCTTCTAGTACTTTGGAAAATAGGGTAACTCCCTCTTCTTTGTGGCAGCTCCTCAAATACTGGAACACTACTATCGTGTCATCCCTAGTTCTTCTTTTCACTAGACTAGACATAGTTTAGATGTTATATACTTTAGATATTAGATACAAAATTTAGATATTCAATATTTCATCTGCATATTATTTGAATTTATTACATTAGGTGTGAGTTCTGAACACTGCATTACTGCAGCAAATGGAACAAAAATATTGCCACAAAGAAAAAGCAATTATTAATTTGAAAACATTTTCCAGTTGCTGTGCTCCACTTTTACTGGTATAAATATGAGCATCCATGAGGGCACTAATGATGCCACATACATTATGACACCTTCATGCAAAAGACTCAATTTACATAATTTATATCATTAATATGATTACATTGGTGCCATACTCATGGTTTCTACCTGATACCTATAAATATACTTGTTAGGTAACTAGTTTTTTTAAAGCTTTATTATTCCAAATAAGTGAGGGTATTATCAGAATTCTGGTTCAAGAGACCATTTATACATGTCCAAGTGTTTGCAGGCTCTATTCCTGAGAGTAATTACACTCAATGCAACTTTGCTTAAACATATTGAAGCTGGAAATTCTAAACATAGGAACACCTGAATGGGGCTAAAATTCACTCAAATCCAGCTATTTATTTAATCTGTGAAATTTTGCTGCATATAGCCAAACAAATTTGCTAGCACATACAATACATACACACATTCTGCCAAAATTGCTTCTATGGCATAAAAATAGTATTAAATAGCTAACATTTATATTCCATTATAAGGTAGAGGTTACACTTTTGCTCAAAACTTTGCAGTGGCCAATGAATGGACATGATATAGGACATGAAAACATTCATATCTAATAAATCTTTTATTTGCTGAATAAAGATAGCTTGGCACAAAAATTAAATGCATGGGACAAGATGCTATAGGGTGTCTGAGAACTTCCTCAGTGAGTTTGTAAACCTGTTTAATGTTGACTTAAATAAATTTATTATTATTGGTTACCAGGCATAGTCAATGGCATTATTTGAAAACTAAGGAGCTTACTATTTTAAAAAACGATTTTACACTTTTGCTTTAGGTGTCAAACAATGAATTCTTCAGAAACTTGTTAGTTACCTATATTATCCTATTTTTAGGATATATTTTAGGGAGGATGTATCCTTATATCACAACTTTGCTTCCTTATCGGCATTTGTTTCCACCAATATTCTTTTTATTCTTACTTCCCTAAAGAATTAAGTCAGTCATTTGTGTTATCTAAATCTTAATTTAAAGGATTAGGATTTTTCTAGTAGCTATTTCTCTCTGTAATTTCTCTCTGTTGAGCTAAGACATTTTACAGTCTTCTTTTGCACTTCTCGTATCTCTCCATCAATAACCTTTAGCTCAGAGCAAACTTGGGCCAAAAAAAAAGGTAAAATAGCAGTCTGTAGCCCATTCAACATGATTTACAGTCTGCTCCTTGCCATTCAGAAGATGTCACTGAAATTGTGTTAAGTGGATCATGAAATGAAAATGATCTCTCAGAAAAGCCTTACCCAACTCAGAGTATAAATGAAATTCCTCATCAAATCAATGCACAGAAATATATTAGACTCTTTCAAAACTCTCATAGAGTTTCTTTTAAAGTAGATTCATGTACAGAAGCTTTTAATAGTAAGGCAGGGGTTTAATTGGACATTTTATTGGGAAAGATCCTTGAATTTTTACTTTCCATGGATTTTCAGATGGCAGTAGTGGTGTGGGATCACATGAAGTAGACTGGAGAAAAAGCCTCTATAACTAAGGTATACTAGGCAATGACAAAGTCTCTCTTTTGGAATTGATTTGTGCTATTACAATCCTTCATCTATGTGGTTGATCTTCAGTGATTCATGTTATCATTACATCATATTTAAATTATTGTGTATAATTACTCTTGAAGTTAGACTGGAAACATCAACTGGTACAACATGTAGCAGTTGAATTGTTAAGTGGTAGAAGGTACCTAAAGATAACACATAAACCCAATATAGAAAGGCCCCCACATGTTTTAAATTATTACTTTGGTGCAAAAAAAAAGGGGGGGGGTATTCTGAGCCACACCTAATGTTCATGTCTATGTTTGGCCATTACTCTCTCAATTTTAAGGGAAGTACCAAAATCTTTATTTTAAGATTATTTACAAATTTTCAATGTGGATTTTGAGGGCTTAAAATTTGTTTCTTTCCATTTCAATAGTGTAGATTGCTTATGTATTATCTTAATTTCACTCAGTAGAAAGGCTATAGAGAAATAATTTAAGAGAACAATCTAAAGAAAACAGCATACATATATAAAACATGACATGTTTTCCTTTCGTTTTCATGGTCCTGATTTTCTAACACGACCTTTTTCCACTAACATCATAAAACATTTGATTGGATGAAAGTTTCCAGCCCCCATTTAGCAATGTCTGGATAAAGATAATAAACATATTGGCAATCATTAGCCAGTTGTGACTATAAAGGAATCATCAGTAGTGTTAATCTATCCTGCTTTCACCTTCTTTTGCATCAAGGACAATTGAATTGATCTGTATAAATGAATTAGCAAAATTGGGAAGAAGAGAATTCTGTTCCAGCATAAGAATTGACTGTTCCCTCAATTCATAACCTGATCACATGACCAGGCAAGCTTTTGATTCAATTTTTTCAATTTCTCTTAATGTGATGCATGACTGTTTCATTATTCAGATCAGGTACATTTAGTTGTCCCCAGGTGGTTTTGTTTTAGAAAAGGGAATACTTGAGCTTCAAGCCATGACTGGTGCTGAGACTAAGCAAAATGATCCATCATTCTCCCACTTTTCATGGACAAGGCATCATCAAAATTCATGTATAACCTACTCAATCAGAAGGGAAGGCTCAGAAGTCAGGATTCTGTCTCTTTCAGAATCCTCTATGTAAGATTGAAAATTCCAGCAGGGAACTAAATTTATCTCCATTTCGTCTCCCACTAGCACCAGAGATTGTGTTTCCTACATTTGCAACAGAGGTGGTATTCAGCAGGTTCTGACCAGTTCTGGAGAACCGGTAGTGGAAATGTTGAGGAGTTCAGAGAACCTCTGACTGGCCCCACCCCCATCTATTCTCTGCCTCCCAAGTCCCAGCTGATCGGGAGGAAAGGGGGATTTTGCAGTATCCTTCCACTGGAGTGGGGAGGGAATGGAGATTTTACAATATCCTTCCCCTGCCATACCCACCAAGCCATGCCCATAGAACCAGTAGTAAAATTTTTTGAATCCCACCACTGATTTGCAACCCTTGAGGCTAGTACATATAGCCACACCTGAGCCTATTCAGAAGGTTTTTAAAGTATATACATCACTTCCCATCTTTAGAGATAGATGGATGGATTTGCCAAAGCACACTATTTTTCATTTCCTGGAGAAGTTCAGGATATTGGTTTTGGAATTTCTTACTCTAAATAGAGAGGCATATCCTTTCTTCTTCTGCATCTCATTTCAGTACCTACCTCAGTTCTTCTGGGAATAGCTTCTTACTTATTCCATTCGTGCAATCAATTCAATCAATAACACAGGGAATATTTTCATTAGCTGTTTTTGAATGTTCTTCCTATCTATCAGTGTTTCTTTTTCAGGAGTGGTACAATATCCCCTTTTGTTTTATTTAGCTCAATTTTACTTGGCTGTTTTAGCTGAAACCAGCGTGATCTCCATAGAACAGGCTGCTTCTCTACCTTGCTTTGACTCATTTATTGTCCTTTTAAGACATATCAATGTGTATGCTTTGTCCAGTTCTGTTTTACTGCAACATGTGTTCCCATTATAGGCCACCATTATCTCTATGGTAGTATAGATGTATACTAATCAATTTCTGCTTATTTGCCATGGTATATAGAAAATAATGGAACTGGTTCCAGTAACAGAGCTTTATGTTCATTTTATTGAAATGAAAATCTATTCCCATGAAATAAAATACATTGTTTTGATCTATGCCTTTAGTTCCTTTGGTTTCTGCCACCATTGTAAATATTCTGCCCCATCTATGTTTCCTTGTTTCATTCTTTATTTATCAAATTGTTATTCACCCAACTGCCTACAAGGATTTAGCTTATTATACTAATTTTAAAAGGGGGCATGATGGCTCAGTGTTTAAACATGCTGAGCTTGTCAGCTGGTAAGCTGGCAGCCCAGATTCAATACCTGAGCACTGCACAATGGGGTGAGCTCCTATTCCTATCCCAGCTCTTGCCCAATTGGCAGTTTGAAAGCATGCAAATGCAAGTAGATTAATAGGTATCACTTTTATGGGAAGGTAACTGCATTCCCTGCATCTTTGGCATATAGCCATGCTGGCCACATGGCCATGGAAATTGTCTTCTGGCAATGCTGACTCCATTGGCCAAGAAATGAAGATGACACCACCCCCTAGACTGGACAGATTGAACTGGACAGAGAAACCTTTATCTTTTACTAGTTTTAAATATTGTATTTCCCTTTTTAATTTAAGGCGTTCTGGATTCAAAAAATAAAAAAAAATAACAATAACTCTGGGAAGCTCACAACAACTAAAACAGAGGATCAACATGCTGAACCTAGAAGTCCCATGGATTTTCTTCATAGAAATTAATTCAGGATTTTGGCCTGAATCAGTGGGAGAGCTTTTCATTGAATAGTCATCACCCTATGGCAGGGGTGTCCAAACTTGGGAACTTTAAGACTTGTGGACTTCAACTCCCAGAATTCCCCAGCCAGCTGGGGAATTCTGGGAGTTGAAGTCCACAAGTCTTAAAGTTCCCAAGTTTGGACACCCCTGCCCTATGGCATTTCATAATAATATTCCCCAATATTTGTGCACCTTCAAATGAATGACTTCATAGGAGAGACAATTGACCATGTTTCCTGGAGAACTAGGTTTCAGCTATATTTCAAAGGTTGCCATAGACAGAAAGCATAGATTCTCTGTACAAATGCCTCAAAGCTAATTCGTTAAAAATAGATTTTTTTTCTTTTTTTCTTCAAATGCTACTTTATTGTCCCTTAGAGATTTACTCATAATGAGCCAAATCACACCACTGGGGTACTTTTTAAATACATTTGCTTTTAAGCAAATCAAGAAGGCTCTTTTAAAGTATTCAACAGGCACTACTTATGTCTTACACAGTTGAATACAACACAAGTCAGTGCTTTATTTTTAAAAAAGATCAACTTTAGGGATAATTGTTATTTGCAACCAGTAATTAATATTGATTTACTAGTTTCAGGATATTATTTTATCTTTTAATAGTGATTACTTGCTTGTTAGGCTTAATCGTCCTTTCCTCAAAGAGATCAAGCCTGCTTCCTTATGGGTCTCCAATCCAAGTTCACAATCTTATCCACTCTACCATTCTGTGGTGTGGTGAAAAATGGAGTAAGAATTAAACAGCTATCATTTCTGATTCCAAAAGTCAAGAGCAAATTATGTTGGTTCAAACTATCTTAATATATCTCAATTTTATATTTGAACTAGCTGATAACCCAGCGTTACCTGGATATTTATTTACTCTAATCCATACATTTGTCCTCAAAAATAATCCCAGATCAAACATAGTGTCTAATGTTGGATTTTCCCCCTTACCAAAGGAAGCCCCCTTGTGAAGTACTGTGAAGCCATTACCATGGCAACTCCACTGCACTGTACAGTAGAAGCAATTTTATGGCAGAATAGGCTGTATCTTAACAGAACACACACATTGAGGGGTGTTAGGGGTGTCTTACCCCCACAGTATTTGTTTCAGAGAGTAAGTCATCTGTGTATCGAGGCATTCCAGAGTTATGCTGGAACACACACACACACACACACACACACACAGCCATTTTTATATACAGTATATAGATTGAAAGGAAATAATATGTTCCATCTAATACTTAATAAAGTCAAGAGTTATTAGAGGATTTTGAAGTGGCATATTTTGCTACTGCATTGGCAATACAATTCTCTACATCTGTACTAAGAAATAATGCAATTCAACAAACTGTCTAAACAGGTAAAAGGCAAAAGTTGGGGAAAGAAGAAAAAAATCATAAAATAATTCATAAAATAAATTAACCATAGCTCTGTAAAGATTTTGTTCCCTAAATGTTAAAAGCAAATCAAGATATGAGCAGAAGAAATGTTTTGGCATTTTTATTTATATCTATGTCATCCTAGGGAGGAATGTGTGAGAATCCAGCAGTAACATGATGTTAAAACTGGATTATCTGACACTCTCCAGAAGTATCTTGATTTCCAACTAATAAAGTACTGTAATCTCAAAACAATTTACAGTGTAAGAAAATAAAATAAAATAAAATTGGGTGGGTATTTTTTTAAAAAAAATACTTTAGAATTTTTAAATCCATCTATATTACTTTTATAAATACCTCAAGTCAGCAAACATCTCCAATACTCCTTTGACTCCTATTTTCCCCACAACATCATGTGAGATGTTATAAATTATAGATGGAAGAGATGGAGTGCCACACTGTGAAGGAAGATCCCACTTCATTGTAAGTAATGATTATTGGACCCTAGATAGTAGAAGAAACAACAAGGGGGAAAAAAGACTTTAATAGAAGTTGTGACTGAAGAACAAGAAATTCTAAGGCTCTGATTAGCTGGTAGGTTTTGGTGGCCATGCAGGTGGTTGGTGGTGGTAGTTGAATTATTTTTATTCCATGTGAGAAGAAGATGGATCACATCATTTCAAAGGTAGAAACAACACTAGAGATCCTCATTGTTACTAAGTTCACAAGTAATAGAACATTGGGAGATGAGACTCTTATCCTCAATTTAGAATGGAACCTCCACATTTATTTACCCAACTACTGCATTATGTGGCATTTTTCTTTATTAGGTTATTAGTATATTGTGTTTATTAGATTATTAGTATAAGGGACGTGGTGGCTCAGTGACTAAGACACTGAGCTTGTCAATCAGAAAGGTTGGCAGTTTGGTGGTTTGAATCCCTAGTGCCGTGTAAAGGAGTGAGCTCCAGTTACTTGTCCCAGCTTTTGCCAACCTAGCAGTTCAGAAGCATGTAAAAATGCAAGTAGAAAAATAGGAACCACCTTTGGTGGGAAGGTAAAAGCATTACATGTGCCTTTGGCATTTAGTCATGCCAGCCACATGACAATACAATACAACACAATAGCAGAGTTGGAACGGACCTTGGAGGTCTTCTAGTCCAACCCCCTGCCTAGGCAGGAAACCCTATACCATTTCAGACAAATGGCTCTCCAACATCTTCTTAAAGACTTCCAGTGTTGGGGCATTCACAACTTCTGGAGGCAAGCTGTTCCATTGATTAATTGTTCTAACTGTCAGGAAATTTCTCCTCAATTCTAAGTTGCTTCTCTCCTTGATTAGTTTCCACCCATTGCTTCTTGTTCTAGCCTCAGGTGCCTTGGAAAATAGTTTGACTTCCTCTTCTTTGTGGCAACTCCTGAAATATTGGATCACTGCCATCATGTCTCCCCTAGTCCTTCTTTCTATTAAACTAGACATATCCAGTTCCCGCAACCGTTCTTCATATGTTTTAATCTCTAGTCCCCTAATCATCTTTGTTGCTCTTCTCTGCACTCTTTCTAGAGTCTCCACATCTTTTCTACATCATGGTGACCAAAACTGAATGCAGTATTCCAAGTGTGGCCTTACCAAGGCATTACAAAATGGTATTAATACTTCATGTGATCTTGCTTCTATCCCTCTGTTTATGCAGCCTAGAACTGTGTTGGCCTTTTTGGCAGCTGCTGCACACTGCTGGCTCATATTTAAAAGGTTGTCCACTAGGAATCCAAGATAATAATAATAATAATAATAAATATTTATTTCTTAGCCGCACCCTCTCCCGAAGGACTCGGGGCGGCGTACAATGAAACATATGAAATAAATATGGACAAAACAAACATATAACAGAGACATATACCGAGACATACACAAGGAGGAGGTCGGCTGATAAATAAAACAATTAAAATACAATATTTAAAAACCCCTAGATAATTAAATATAATTAAAATACCCAGTAAAAGCCCATCAGGAGCGATATGGTTAGATCAAAGTTGAGCCAGGCCAGCTGCTTGGAAGAGGTGGGTCTTAAGCTTAGTACGAAAGGAGCGGAGGTCAGAGGTATTCCTAATATCCGGAGGGAGGTCATTCCACAGGGCTGGGCCTGCCACAGAGAAGGCTCTACTCCTAGGCGCCACCCCCCGACACTGTCTTGTGGACGGCACCTGGAGGAGGCCCTCTCTGTGCGAGCGGATTGGTCGCAGGGATGTATGGGGCAGAATACGATCCCGCAAGTAACTAGGTCCTGAGCCATGGAGCGCTTTAAAGATTATTATCAAAACCTTGAAACGCACCCGATAGACCACAGGAAGCCAGTGCAGCTCGCGCAGGAACGGTGTCACATGGGAGTACCTAGTACTCCCCATAATTACCCGCGCGGCTGCGTTCTGGACCAACTGTAGCCTCCGGGTGCATTTCAAGGGAAGCCCCATGTAGAGAGCGTTACAGTAGTCCAAGCGAGACGTCACCAGCGCATGAGTGACTGTGCGTAAGGCGTCCCGGTCCAGTAGGGGGCGCAATTGATGCACCAGGCGAACCTGGTGGAACGCCCCCCTTGCCACGGCTGTCACATGGTCATCCATGGACAGCCGGGCATCCAGGAGGACGCCCAAATTGCGCGCCCGCTCCACGGGGGCAAGTTGAATGCCCCCAATGGCCAATGATGGAATTAATTGGCTGAACCGGGGAGCTGGTACCCACAGCCACTCCGTCTTGGAGGGGTTGAGCTTGAGTCGGTTGTCATCCATCCAGATCCGTACGGCTTCCACACACCGGGACATCACTTCGATGGCCTCGTTGGGGTGGTTCGGGGTGGAAAAGTACAGCTGAGTATCATCAGCGTACAGATGGTATCCCACCCCGAAACCACGGATGATCTCACCCAGCGGCTTCATATATGTGTTGAACAGGAGTGGCGAGAGGACCGACCCCTGTGGCACCCCACAAGTAAGGGGGCGTAGGGGCGACCTCTCTTCTCCTGCCAACACACGCTGCGTCCGGTCAGAAAGGTAGGAGCCGAACCACCGCAAAACGGTGCCCCGGACCCCCAGCCCCTCCAGCCGGCGCAGCAGGATACCATGGTCGATGGTATCAAAAGCCGCCGAGAGGTCTAATAGGACCAGGATAGAGGAACAACCTCTCTCTCTGGCCCTCCAGAGATCATCCACCAACGCGACCAAGGCCGTCTCCGTGCTGTGACCGGGGCGGAAGCCGGACTGGCGCGGGTCTAGATAATCATTTTCCTCCAGATGTCGTGGAAACTGGTAGGCCACCACACTCTCTACAACCTTCGCCAAAAAGGGAAGGTTGGAGACAGGACGATAATTGGCCAGCTCCAAAGGGTCCAGGGAAGGCTTCTTGAGCAAGGGTCTCACCACCGCCTCTTTCAAGGCGGCCGGGAGAGACCCCTCGCTCAGCGAAGCATTCACTAGGCCCAGGAGCCAGTCTCGTGTAACCTCCCAGGATGCCAGTACAAGCCAGGAGGGGCACGGGTCCAATAAACATGTGGTGGGTCGCAGTCGTCAACGCAATCTGTCCAAATCCTCGATGGCAACCAAGTCAAACTCCTCCCAGATCGAAACCTCAAGACTCGCCATGGGCGTCTCCACTGGACCACTGACTGGAACCCAGTCTCTCCGGATTTGAGCGATTTTATCCTGCAGGTATGTTGAATTCCAATATTGCATGGTCACTTGCCCCCAGGGTTCCTGTGGCTTCAACACCTTCTATCATTTCCTCTCTGTTAGTGAGAATTAAGTCCAATATGGCTGATCCCCTTGTTCTCTTCTCTACTTTTTGGGAAACAAAGTTGTCTGCTAGGTTTGTTAGGAACCTGTTGGATCTTCCACTTGGTGCAAAGTTTGTTTCCCAATTGATGTCAGGGTAGTTAAAATCCCCCACTACTATTGTGGTGTGCTTCCTACATTCCTTAGTTAGCTGACTAACAAAAAGTTCATCTACTTCCTCTGCTTGGTTGGGTGGCCTGTAGTATATGTAGTAAATGACATTTTGTGGCAATGTCATTTACCCCCCAACCTTTAATATTGACCCAAATGCATTCAAGGTAATTCTCATCATTGTTGTGCTCTATTTCTGTAGAAATGTAGTTATTTCTTATATATAGTGCAACTCCACCTCCTCTTTTATTTGGTCTATTTCTTTTAAATAATTTAAATCCTTCTATGGATTTATCCTTGTATGTTCCATTTGTCAGTTTCATCCCACCAAGTTTCTGTAATGGCAACAATATCGTATCTCCCCTCTTTTACTTGAATTTCTAATTCACCCTGTTTATTCCTCATACTCTGTGCATTGGTGTATAGACATTTGAGTCCATTTTGATTGACCTGTGTTTACTGTCTACATAACCTGTGTTATGCCTGACTGCCCCTATTCTCTTGCCACTTGTATAATTCATGCACATGGTATGGCACTCACTATTAAATGCTTGGTTTTGCTTGACAGCGGGAGTGATAATCTTACCTGCACAAACATCTGTGTTACATGCACTGATAACCCTATGAATTTTAGATTGCTGGGGGCAGAAATATTCTGCATCAATTAATTCTCTGTCCCCGCTGTTCAGTTTAAATGTTTATTCAGAAAATTTGTGAATTTAATGCCAAGTAACTCAGTCCCTTTCTTGGATGGGTGCAAACCATATCTTTTGTACATATTTTCATTGGACCAGCTGCAAACATCATGACTAATAAAACCAAAGCCTTCCCTTTTACACCACTCTTTTAGCCACACATTAAACTCTGCTACATACTGGCCCTTCCTTTTTTGTTCCTTATATACTGGTAAAACCTCTGAAAAGATAAGCCTACAACTTATACTACTAAGTTCATACCCCAAGTTCTGGAAATCATTCTTCACAGAAAGTACATCTTTTTGGGACAGATCATTTGTGCCAAGATGTATAATAGCATCAACATCACAATCCTTACTTGCATTCTTGACTATCTTAAGAATACGCCTCTTGTCTCTGCTGGCAGTAGCACCTGGCAGACACCTGACCTCTTTTAAAACCTCCATATCCTCTCCTAAATTTACATCCCTTATGATTGAATCACCAACCAGAAGGTGACTTCTCTTTTTGCATACCTTGCTCTTCTTGTGCAACTGATGTGTGATACCTAGTTCCCCATTTCACCTTTCCGAAGTAAGTTCTTTATTTTGGACCATGATCCCTTGCTTATTTGAGTCATCATTACCACAACTACCTTGACCTGTCTCTTTAGTGTTCCCATTAGGGTCAGCAAGGGCGCTATATCTGTTATGCTGGGTCACAGCAAAAGCTTTGTGTTTATGATTCACAGCTCTCACCCTGCCAGATCCCATGGTTGTCCAGACTGCTCTAATCCTGCAGGATCTTTGGGCAGGGGGGGGGGGCTGATAGCGTGGCATCCCCATAGAGTGGAATGGCTGAATTGGACACCTAATTTCTGCTTGGAGAGCATAGATTAGAGATTCTAGATAAGTAATCTGTCTATGTAGACTAGTAATTTGTTTACAAAGGGGACAGTATCCAAATTTGAAAAGAGTACTGCGAAAGACAGGTGCAAAACAGCTATTACATTGAACTAAGCCGGTCATTTTGAAATAAAATAAAATCACAATGTCAAGCACACTAATCCAGAATGTATTATTGCTATTTTCCTTTATAGATATATGATTCGTGCGCCGTTAGGCATGCGGGCCACTATCTACTCTCTTTGTCTCTCTGCTTCCCCCCTTCCAGCCAGCAGCTCCAATCACCAGCCACAGGAAAGTTCAAATGAAATGGAGTTAAAGGGCCACTACTCTTTGTCTCTCTGCTTCCCCCCTTCCAGCCAGCAGCTCCAATCACCAGCCACAGGAAAGTTCAAACGAAATGGAGTTAAAGGGCCACTACCTACTCCACTTTGTCTCTCTGCTTCCCCCACTTCCAGCTAGCAGCTCCAATCACCAGCCACAGGAAAGTTCAAATGACCTCAGAGAACATCTACGGACAGCGCTGGCTCTTCAGCTTTGAAACAGAGATGAGCATCACCCCTTAGAGTCAGGAATGACCAGCACATTACATTTATATTGTGAAGATTGACCTTTTGCCATTTTTTGGTTTTGATATGTCATCACTCCATTTCTTCTGGCCTGACAGGATTAAGGGGGGGGGGGTTACTTTTAGGACAGGCATAGACTCTTGTGAGGTCTGATGGGATTATGTATGTCTGATGGGACTGTTTTTGGCCTTGATCCTGTCTGTAAAATCCTAAAGAGAGATTTTACATTTTTAGTTTGCTACAAGTAAAGAAGTAATAAATCTCAACTGATGTGCCCTATGAGAAAAGGTAAAAACGCAAGTGAGCCCAACGTTATGCAACCCTCTTTTTCTCCCCTTTATTATAATTCTATAAATCTTGATATATTGTATTATTTCAATACATATTTCGATGCAGTAATGTTTATATAACATAATTAAAATTATTGAAGTTTTGTCACCTAAAAGGTTAAAGCACTGAAATTTAAAAAAAAAGAAATAAAAACTCAATCGCTTCTAATTTCCATTTAGAATGTCAGTATTGCAAGCCTAGGACTATTTAATTTTTCTTCCAAAGCTGAGAATGCATCCTCTCTCAATTTCCTTTAAACCTCCCACTTTTTTTCTCTTTCCCACACATTAAAAAAAACAAAACCTGATTGTGCATTTGTTCCTGTGATGTATATGGCTGCCCAATTCACAAAGCAACACTGAGCAGTTTACCTAGGGTTAGAAGCAATATATAAAAATGATACCAGACCCACACTCACGAAAACCACACAGGATGTCACTATCACACATCCACGCAAAAAGCAAGCCCAAACACACACCGAGGATGACCTCAAACCAGAAGCCCGACCACAAACCAGAATCCAGACCACAGCTGCATTATTAGCCACTTTAAACCCCTCCAATCCATACATGAAGCAAACTGATGCCCACCACGGAGATGTGGCACTACCACAAACGCGAAGCCAAACAACAGTAACGCAACTCACCAGCTCAAATCCCTCTGCAACTCAGACTAACACAAACACAACCAAGCCCCCACCCATACAGAACACCCCCCATCCAATCAGAGCACAGCCAAACTCCCATCCAATCAGAGCACAGCCAAGCCCCCTACCAATCAGAATACACTTCCTCCCAATCAGAATGCAGCCAAGCTCCCACCCAATCAGTTCAAATCCCCACTGGCAGTTAAAAAGAGAAACCGGCAGAGACCTCACATTGCCCCTGGAAGCACCAAGCCGGAAGCACCAACCTGAAAATGATGAATGAGACTTCATCGAAACGTCGTGAAGATACTTCCAATTCTACGCGGGAAAAAACCCGAACAACCAAAGACGTACATATGTATGTATGTATGTATGTATGTATGTATGTATTTATGTTACAACCCCTGGTATGACTAAATATGGGAGGAAGGTCACTTCTCTCTCTTTCTGTCCTTCGGCTTATCACAAAGACCATGCAGGCAGAAAACCATATTTTTATTTTTACTGTTGCCTTTTTATATTTGTGTTGTAATTGTACTGATAAATAAATAAAGGGAGACTAGGATAGATCTATTTCGAGCTAATTAATGGCTAGCTGATGAGAGCTAATTAGCTCAAAATAGATCTATCCTAGTCTCCCTTTATTTATTTATCAGTACAATTACAACATATATATATATATATATATATATATATATATATATATATATATATATATATATATATATATATGTGTGTGTGTGTGTGTGTGTGTGTGTGTGTGTGTGTGTGTGTGTGTGTGTGTGTGTGTGTGTGTGTGTGTTGCAGTTTTCAGGATAATAGTTACTTTCTGGAAGTAATTATTATTATTTTTATAAAAATTAAATACTAAAACCAGGTATAATTCTTTACATATATATCTAGGTGAGTATATTCATGTATATTCAGAAATTTGTGACTTTTTCTCTAGAAATGGGAGATTGTGAGTTGTAGTCCTGCTTTAGTACAATGCCGGTAACCTTCGGCCAGTCATTCTCTCTTATCCCTGTATTTGTCCCCAAAACTGGGCTCTTGCTTGGTGTCCAAGCCGATTAGTCACTGGCCACAAGGTGTGATACAGAATTGTACTTTTATTTTGGTACCAAGATATAAGGACCGCCGTTTGAAAAGCTAACCAAGGGCTAAGAGTAGAATCTTACAGCACTTTTTATAGTCAACGGATGGTCGCATTCAACTCTTTGCCCTTCCCCTAATAATGCATGTACAGCAGATAATATTGATTGGTTATTTGGATTTCACGTCTCTTGTTTTTCACCCCAGTTCACGGGTATCTTCCAAAGTGTGCCACCTCTATGTAGGTTTGGGGTTTTTTCTTATAAGCGAGCTATTCCTGTTCCTAACATCCTGGCTAGTGGTTTTAAGGTGCTAACTTTTGTTTCACTGCCCCCCCCCCTCCTTTCTATTGCAGAGCAGAATAAAAGAACAAACAGTTTTGTCTGAGGCAGCTATCAGACGACCCTGCTCCCTCTTCAGTGAGAGACAGGAAAGGAGCAAAGCTCTTAATTGTCAAGGCAAAGAAATATAGACAATAGAAAATGTTTTATCAGAATTCATATTCCTCACTCTCATGTCCATTCCATCTACGTCTGGGTCTTCTCGCCACATATGACCCTTCCTCTGAGCCCCAGGGCCTCATCTGGACATACATTCCATCATCTGATCCTTCACCTGAGAAGCAGGGAAAGACAAGCCACTTTTGAAATCTTGCCACAAAAACTACAAGGACTTGTTCAAATATTCCAGATGTCAACACTGACTTGAAAGTGTGCGTGTGTGCGCGCCTGTGCGCGCGCGCGCACACACACACACACACACACACACCACTCTTCACAGCAACTCCCAGCAACTTTAATATAGCCAATAGCAAAGGATTATGGGAGCCAAAATTCAAAATACTTAAAGGGAATATTTTGCTTATTCCTAATATTGATGTCAAGAACACCAATTAATATTTTCACAGTTTCTCTTTTCTAGTATTAATTGTGTAGCACACCGGAAGCACATTGGAAATTTGAACATTAATGAAAAAAAGGGGAAAAAAGCCCTCATTTTCAGCACAATTAAGGTTTTCTTCTACAGAGTTTCTACTCTTCCACTTTTTCAGTATCTGCTTTGGAAAAATCATAATACAGAACATCCAATAATCTTTACATTGTCCCAAGGTTGGGTTTGATTTGCAGTACCAATCACGATTCTTATTACAATGAATATCAACCAAAATGAATTCATAGCGTTCCTCTTCTTATTCATTACAGCAATTGTCACAAGCAAATGAGGAAGGGGGATATAATTTCTACTATATGATCAACAATACTATATACCAATCATGCTTGGATTCTATGATCTGAAGGCTGTTCCCTGCTTCCTCCTTGCTTTTAGGAGGTGGGCTTCCGACTCACTGCACATTCCTACATTCTAGTCCTACATTCTCATAAGAGCCATTCTTTGATCTCAATACAATCATATCTCTCTCTCTGGACAGTAAGACTTCTGAGTGGTTGTCAACAAGAATACCAGGATACTTTTTTTAAAAAAAATGTGTTTGGGTTGTAGTAAGCATGCATGTTGTCTGTATAATGTGGGAGGGCAATAAAAATGTGTTTATTTTACATGCGTGCTAAACAGTATTTTTGTAGAGTTAGTTTTTATTTAGTGATACCCATCTGAGGTGATTATTTTTCCTCATAGTACAAATCACCTTATCTCTAGATGCAGGTACATACTCATGGATACATATCACACCCTGCATAATATCATTAGTATCATTTGACCTACAGATGTAAAACTGCATCCATACTAAGTGATGTGTTAGATCTATTTCACTATGTAACAAAAGATCATAGTTCCTCTTTCTGATGCTCTCTCATCAGCAAAAAAGTCGAGTGCGAATTAATGATGGAGTCTGGTATTTTTCCTAATCATGCAACTAACAAAGAAATTGGACTTCTCATTTAATACTTGTATTCTTTTATTAACTGAACACATAAACACAAATATAATAAAAAAAATATATGTAAAATATATAAAACACAGGTTTTATATTTCACAGATATATATATTATCTATCAAAATTTTACATACCATAATTATTTCAATGATTAGCTGCCACTTTTAGTGTAATCATCATCCATAGCTAATCTACCCAAACAAGCAATTCAATTTTAAACTGCAGATCACGGAGTACTTGGACCCATATATTTATATTTACAATGCTGAAGAATCAGTCTTTTAGTTGTAACCGAGGCATCTGTCATTGAGGACACTGAACGAGAATAATTGGTACACTCTGCAATGAATGTCTTTATTTTATGCATTCCCCAGAGACCTCTCTCTGAGGAGCAGTGTTTTCATAAAGACGAATAAATAAAAAGGAAATATGCCTATTAGGACAAATGCATGTGTTAATTTGCAAATGAGGAAAGTGTACATGTAGAAATCTTTAAGTAGATTTGTCATTGGATGGAGGTGATGATAGCTTTTTAGGGAATAAGAATTGAGAGGCAATTAAGAGGCAAGTAAAGAGAGATATTTTTTTGAAAGGTCTTTGAAAATTGACAAAGACTGTTATGAAACTGTTAAAAATACTGTGAAATTGGCTTGTGCACATTGTTTATTTGAGGTCATTTAGGTATATGGCTCATATCTGGGTAATTAGGTATTTGGCATAGACAAAGCACTATAGACTCACCACACTGAGGAACCTGAGGCCTCAGACAGGATATTATTTGTTTGTTTATTTTTCATGTTTCTAAACTGCCCATCTCTCATGGCAAAGAAAGTACACAAGTTACTTCAGTGAACACTTTACCTTACTTCGATATGAGTTTTTTCAACCTCCATTTTTAGCCACCTGAAAATATCTGGCAAATGTTAGATAGCCCACTAGACACAAGGCAATCTTTGTAATTCAACATTTTATATTTATGGTCAATTGATACCTTATGGCATCAATTATGGTAATTGAAACATAAGGCAAAATGTTATCTTGTTAATCATGGTCACTATTTTTTACTTATCTGTGTCTTTTGTTGGCCCTGGGTGGCATCTGAAAGCAGGAACTCCGTTGGACACAAATTGGCATGAAGAAGTCAATTGTTAACAGTGTTTAATAACTGGACACAAAAAAAATAGCATTCCAGGTTTATGTTGCATGTTGACTTTCCACTTAGAAAGTGAAAACACGTAGAAGAGGTACTGGAACACCCTAAAAGGTGGTACATATACATAACTTATTTTAGCACTATGTACAATTTGCCTCTTGAATGGTAGGCATTACATTTCTACCACTTGTTTGGTTTGGTTTATACCAAAAGCAAAATAGAAATCTCAGAGGCGTTCATTATAGGCAGGATAACATTTATCACAAAGAACAACCTTTCATATCCACCCAGTACTGGCTCTTAATTGGAGAGCCATTCTTTAGAAACAATTTATCTTATCAACATTAATTAATATGGCTTCCTGAATAAAAGTCATTGTTGCTCTCTAATCAAGCACAGGTTTAGGGAACAATTGTTTGAAAGGTTAATTCTTGCCCTTCAATTTACACACTTAATCTATCATGGTAGACATATTCATTTAAGATTACAGAGGAACAAAATTGGCAAACAACTATTTCAGTCTGGGATAATTCTCATCCAGGCCTGGACATAGAATTTTTATAGACATCCAGTACCATGGCCTCAGAAGGAAAACTATTCATGAATATCATCAGTTTACTGTGACAACTAATTTATGAGTGATCTTCCCAGTTGTTTTCATATATATAATAAATATCATGGAAAGAAGCTGGAAACTCTTCAAACTTTTACCCATCTAAAACACTTCCAATACCTTTTTTTACTGTTTACTGTACATAGTAGAACAACCAAGAATCCAGTTCCTTCCAGCACCTCAAAAGAATGTTAAAGATATAATATCAGCAAAAGATGTGGATATTATCTAGGTTGAATGATGGTATTTTAATGCACGGCAATGTCTTCTTTAAGGCGGTATCTTCAAGCAAGAAACCACTGTTTTTCAGGGAATCATTAAATTCTCTTACAAGACAAGCAATGGAGGGACTTTAGAGATAAATAGTGGTGAGAACTTTATCCATTAGAAGACAAATAGTAAATGTGATTAAATTATATTAGCAATTATTCTCAAATCTCGAGAATGACATTGCCCAAAACAGCATCAGTCTGGCATGAATCTAGGTAGTTTTGTCCCTAGAGAATTATATGCTCTGTTCAATCCTGTTCCATTCTATCAAATCTCCAGAATGCGTAGCAAGTTGTCCACTGTATCCATTATAAAGTCATGAATTTTGCCTTTTTTATTACAGACTGATCTTGAATCCAAAAGAGAAGCTTCAAACTTTATGATTACTGATTCTAGAACGGGGCTGTCATACTCCCGAGCCACGGGCCAAATGTGTCATGTGCTGGCCATGCCCACACCCATTTTAGTGAAGGGGGAAAAAGTCCTGATAAGTCACGTGATGCTGCTGTGACAATGCGACTTTGACACCCCTGTTCTAGAGGCATCTGTTCCATCAGAGGCCTCCTTAGGGAAGTGAAATTATATGGGTACACATTAGAATCATACATTTGTTGAAAATGTCTTTTATTCTTTTTCCTTAAAATTGTTGCAGCCTAAGAAATGTTGAAGAGAAGTCATTTTAAAGCTGAGCTATGGTTTGTATTTTCATCATTATAAAATAAGATACTTAAAATAGCACTTTGATATTTTTAATGGTAGAATTGTAGCAGAAAATTGTGTAGGGAATCTTTTGAAAGAGCAAAAAAAATCACTCAGTTTTGTTAAAAAATGATTTTGCATGCCATCACCATGGAAACTCAAAACTATATTTTGTATCTTTTCCATTTTATTTGTTGATAGTTTTATTATCCAAATTATGTTCTTTTAAAGGAGATAATCTAAATGACGGATTTAACAAATTAGATACGAAAAAATATTTTTAATTGTAAAAGCAATAGATGAAGGCCCTTGTTATCATAAAGTTTATGAAACAACCCCCTCATTACATCCTATTGAGAATAGTTACGTAATTTGTCATAGGTAAAGTGTTAGAACTGTTAAAGTTATACCTTACCAATATTTCCATTCTGCCTCATTCAGTATTCTTAAAGGAAACATGCCAAGAATTTTTGATAAATGTCATGATTAAGCATGCAGTGAGATTTTAAGGTTTTGGTTTAAAACACCTTCCTGTCTATATCTTTGAGAAATGATAGAAAACTGCATATCATTGAATTCGGGCAATTCATTATTACAGATCTCTAATAAATTAAGAAACACTTACAGGTTTTATTGTGGTGTGCAATTTTGTTGTTGTTCCATTGAGTTTGTAGGCTGTTGGGTGTCACATCATGAGTCATCAATGCTAAGGAACTGCAGAACTACAACCATTTGACTAAAGATTAATGGTAAGTCCTTCCCATGGGATTTTAGTAAATGTTAAAAAGTATAAGAATGATGAAGCCTCTGTAAATTAAATTCAATCCCTGGTAACCAAATGGAAAAGTCTATGTAGCATTATTTTTTTGAGAGGGATGCGGAGAGAAAATAGGAGTTTTGATTTTTTGAAGAATGCTTCTAATCCAATGTTTCTAGGTCAAGGGTTATTTGATGGAGCCGAGGTGGCACAGTTAGAGTGCAGTATTGCAGGCTACTTCAGCTGACTGCTAGCTGCGGTTCGGCTGTTCAAATCTATGTTTTTTTTATTTTATTTCGTCAAGCATGAATTGGATAACAGATAAAAGTATAGACATGATTATGAATACATGAAATGAATACAAATACAAGGAAATATTAGGACAGGGATGATAGGCATGCTGGTGTGCTTATGCACAACCCTTAAAGACCCCTTAGGAATGGGGTGAGGTTGACAATAGACAATCTAAGGTTAAAGTTTTGATGGTTTGGGTAAGAAATCACAGTGTCAGGTAGTGCATTCCAGGCATTGACAACTCTGTTACTGAAATCGTATTTTCTGCAATCGAGTTTAGAGCGGTTTACCTTAAGTTTGTATGTATTGTGAACTTGTGTGTTGTTGTGGTTGAAGCTGAAATATTCATTGACAGGTAGGACATTGTAGCAGATAATTTTTATGTACTACACTTAGATCAGATCAAAATGGTGAAGTTCTAAATTGTCTAAGTCCAACATTTCAAGTCTGGTGGCATAAGGTATTCTGTTGCGAGCAACAGAATCTCACCGGCTCAAGGTTGATTCAGCCTTCCACCCTTCTGAGGTGGGTAAAATGAAAACCCAGATTGTTGGGGGCAATATGCTGACTCTGTAAATCACTTAGAGAGGGCTTTAAACCCACTATGAAGCGGTATATAAGTTTAAGTGCTATTGCTATTCTATTCTTGGTGATCCTTCAACCAGGTGCTCACCACTTCTAACTAACACTACTTAGAGCTGATTGTTTCTTCAGCCATAGTCATCAGGTGCTGCCAAAACATTAGGACAATATAATGTCAAGGTCTATTTGCCATTTTTCCATGGCTTGGACTCTTCAAAAAGGTATTCCAATAAGTTAAATATGAACTTGCAGTTCTGAACAAAAGTTCATCTCTTCCCTGTCTTAATAGTACTTAGGAGTCAAACTAGAAATGAGATAATAACAGGAGCTGCTAACAGACAATTCAAATACTTGTTCATTGATTGCTTCATTGAATCCATTAGTGTTTCCATCCTCATTTTAGTTTAGTCAGTCCAGAACAGCTCCCATGTGTAATGTGTTATCAGAAGAGTAATATTCAACTGAATTGAGCTAAATATTAATATTAAATGACATTGAGCTAAATATTAAAATATTAACTATAATTGAAATATTGAACTGAATTGAACTAAAACTACCCACATTTTAACAAGTATTTCAATCCATGGAGAAAATAATTCTCCCTTGGTTATCAGAATGTCTCTGAATCAGCACAGTTAGTCTAATGAATTATGAACCTATCAACCTTTATTGGTATAAACATAAGAATAGGTAACAAGAAAAATAAATAGTGCTCAAGTAAAACATTTAAAGTCAAACTTGGAAACAATTAACACAATATTTACATAATACAGAGTACGAAATGTGATCAATTTTTTCTAGGTACATATAGAAGAAATCCATAAACTTATTTCCAACACTTGGCTACATACAAAGAATTTTCACACAATATTAAACCATTGCTTTGTTTAACTGTTTAACCCTCTCCTTCAGTCCCTTGATGAAACCCAGTGAAATCAAACCAATGTAATTATTTTATTTTATTTATGTTAATATCAGTACCTTCAATATAGCATTTTTCTTTATAATACTTGACCTCTGATTCGGCGCTTTTCCCCATGTGACTGATCATAGAAAATATACATGCGTTGCAAATGTTACAATTTTTATCTACATAAATATTTAATCTCTGCTGACAAAATAAAGCAACAAAATTTCTGGTCCAACTGTAATTGTTATTCCAGAAATATATTATAGGAAATGTGCTTCAGGGATTTTAGAATGATAGACTAGTAGGGAAGCTTCATCACATTTTTCAAAGCCCATTGAAAACATCTCTCTGGTATGCTGAATTAAATAACCTTTTGTCAAATTTTTAATGTTCCTCTAGAAAAAAAAATAGAAAACTGGTACATGAAGTAATTAAAGCAGTAGATCAGCACTCGGGTTTCTCACCTGGTTATCTTCCTTAAAGTCCAGAATTAAAACCACCATAGCATAATGTTGGTAGTTTGAATCTCAACAGGCTCAATGTTGTCTAACCTTCCATCTTTCTGAGGTGGGTAAAATGAGGACCCAAGTTGTTGGGGGCAATGCTGACTCTAGTAAACAGCTTAGAGAGGCCTGTAAAGCACCGTGAAACACTTCTATTGAATTGGTAAAACAAAACTCTTCCTTCCTACAACCTTTCAATGAAAAGGCCTTTTGATCTGATGAAATAAGCTAATTAATGCTTTCTGTGGACTTGATTAATTGGTTCAATTTCATGGGAAATTAATAAAAAAAGGCGATCCATTATATTGATGTCTCTAAAAGAATCCAAAGTTCTTTTAAAGTAACCATATTTTTTAAATCTCTCTACATATATGCTTAATATACATACATGCACCCATCCACATGAAATTCTATTTGAAGAAATGGGATTTAACCATATGGAACTGAAACACAGATCCATATGAGATGTAAATTTAACATCAGTTTGGGGGTGAACTCTGTAAACATTCATGAACTATAATAAAAAACAATTATATCAAGCCAGCAACAAATGGTTTATTGATTGTATTAGATTCTAAATGTCTTGAGTACATTTCCTTGTCTCTAGGCTTTCCTGCACTAAGTCCATATGCCAGCTCTATTCAGTGGACCTTTAAGGTCACCTAAACATGCACATTGATGTATAGTGTAATTTTTGTTTCTCAATGGAATTCAAGGTAGCAGCAATTGAAATAAACATCTTTTCTATATTGTGATAAAAAGAATGGAAAGTAAGAAATCGTTGGCTTGTGTTGATTTTCAATGTTTATGCTGCTGAAGTAACACAGATAATCTACCTTTGGTAAGTGCATTAAACAATTCTGATCCCTGCAAGAAGAAAAAAAACTCTTTTCTAATCTATTTGTTAGAACCGTGATAGTGAACGTATGGCACGCGTGCCACAAGTGGCATGCAGCACCCTCTCTGTGGTCACACAAGCAATCACCCCAGTTCAGCTCCACAGCACATGTGTGCATGCCTCTCACTGGCCAGCTGGTTTTCGGGTCTCTGCTGCGCATGTGCAGGGGTGTGGGGATGGGGTGCGTGTGAGAGGGCCACACACGCAAGCAGGAGAGCAGGGCGTATGCAAGCAGGGCCACATGCATATGTGTGGGGATTGGGGCATGCACAGGGGAAATGTGCTTATGGGCGGGGGGGGGAAAGAGTGCATGCACCTGCACGTTTTGGGCATTTGGTCTGGAAAAGGGTAGCCATCACTCTGTTAGATAAGGTGACCAACTTTTTTACAATGAAAAGGAGGACAAAACACGTTCTATTGTCCAAAATGCTAAGGTGACCAACTTTTTTACAATGAAAAGGAGGACAAATAAATTGGAAAAAATATATCGTAAATAAAAGAAATATTTTATTCATTGCAACAATAATACACTAAAATATGATATATGCATAATAAAAACATTTGCAACATTTTATATTGTAATTATGCTTACATGCCTGTTAATTATTATTTAAATGAGTACTATTCCATTGAATTAATATTTTTTTGTCAATGTATCATCTTCTAGCAATATATTGGAAATATCTGAACAAGAAATATCCTTCATACTGAATTTTACCGCAAGTGCTGCAGCTAGAGTATCAACATTCAATCTCGATTTCTCACTTGTCGAAAAATCATTGGCAATTGAAAAAAAAACTCTTTCAACTGCTGCATTAGTTCCAGGGCAGCACAATGTAAATTGAACAAGTATAAATAAATGTTCACATGGAATATGTTCATTTTTGAAATGGCTGAAAATAGCCACTCATCTTTTATCAATTTCAACATGTTGATTTTCCCATTGTATTATTTTTTCAGAATTTAAATATACATTCAGTCTTCTAATTTCTTCAAAGAGACAATTGTCGTCTTTTTTAATGTCTAGCATTTCTTTAGATAAAAATTCAACACAAGTTTCAATATCTGTTCAATATACTTGCGATGAAGTAAAAAAAACACCATTAAAAACTGTTTAATAAAACGTGAATTGTACTTACCTCTGTATAATTGAATATTCACTGAGAAAGAAATAATTACCGTGAGTCATTCAATTGCCGACGTGCCGTGAGTCTACTGCGTGCATATGTGCCGTGTTGTGTTTCGGTAAGAAGTAAACAAAGCCACTTGCACGCGGCGCTCTCTCTCAAGGTCTCCCGTGCGGAGCGCATGCGTCTCATAATTGCATCTTATACCGCACTATACTGAGTCTTGACGAATTGTCATGTCAAATACAAATACGTCACATAACGCGCAACAGATTAGTCTTCAAATATCGAAAAGGAGGACATGTAGGAGGACACTTTTCGAGGGAGGACAGAACTTACAAAAGAAGGACTGTCCTCCCTAAAGGAGGACGGTTGGTCACCTTATGTTAGAACAATGTAACTATAGAAAATTCCAGGAAATTTTTTATTTAGATAAACCAAAATTCACCCTGGTCCATATGTATTTTTATACCTTACTTTGCCTCCGTAATTATAGCAAGTAACCCATGAAATCTTTTGATTACAGTTAAACTTCCTTATGCATTTTATAATTGCAGACTTGTCTGAGACATGCTCATTGTCTCACTGTTGTGTTGTGCAAGGCTTTATTGTAGTCATAATTTCCAGGCTTCAAAACTGAAGGCTTTGTTCATTTTTATTTGGCCTTGATGCAACAATAAACAAGTAAGCATTGTTTGAAGATCTGAGCGAAAGATTACAAGAGGTGATTTGTGCAAAAGCACTGACACATTTTGAAAATGCAGAGATCGAGATAAATCAAATATCTTGGGGATGGAAGCGTACCAATGAAAAACTTCCAATCCAAGGTGAACTTGCAGCAACTTTGTGAAAGTCCATATCACAGGAAAAAATCTTTAATTTATATCACAATAATATTTTTTTTATTTGGAAGGATGTATTAATTACTTGGGATTTCAAATACCAGTAGTAAACAGCCAGACAGCTTCCTGTGAGAAGCACAGATCACACCCCAACTATAAATAGGAAATTAAAAAAAGGGAGGGGATATGCAGATTTGAAATGTCCTTTATTATTTCTTTATTGAGACAATCAGCTTAGTTAAACACTGATGGCAATAGGTTATTATTAATCGTGGCAACTTTTCCTGGCTCCTCTTTGTTGTTGTTCTTGTTAGTTGTGAAGTCATGTCTGACCCATTGCGACCCCATGGACAATGTTCCTCCAGGCCTTCCTGTCCTCTACCATCCTCTGGAGTCCATTTAAGTTTATGCTTACTGCTTTGGTGACTCCTTCCGGCCACCTCATTCTCTGTCGTCCCCTTCTTCTTTTGCACTCAATCTTTTCCAGCATTAGGCTCTTCTCCAGTGAGTCCTTCCTTCTCATTAGGTGGCCAAAGTATTTGAGTTTCATCTTCAGGATCTGGCCTTCTAAAGAGCAGTCAGGATTGATCTCCTCTAGGACTGATTGGTTTGATCACCTTGCAGTCCAAGGGACTGGCTCCTCTTGTTGTCTACCAAAGGCCATATTTCAAGCAGTAGGATTTTGTCCCAATTAATTTAAGGCGATAGGCCTTGGTAGGCCATGATAGGCCGTGAGGATGGGACAGGGGTTTGGAAAAGTCAAGATAGCAGCTGCGAGCATGCAATGGGACAGGATATCAATTGTGTGGTTGATTTTGTTTGGGTATTTTTGCCCTCACCCCCACCCTGGCATCCATGCAGTGGGCCTATAATAAATATTAGAGTGATCCAGGACAAACAAGTTGATAGAATCAAGAAAAATATTCTATCTCAATCTTCTAAATCCAGAAGTGGGATTTTTTTTTTTAAAAAAAAAGTTTGAACCTTGGACAGCAAGAATTTACTGTTGAATTTCCATGTGATTATTTGTTCAATTAATATGTCAAGTAAATTGGTTTAAATGATTTGGTGTCACTTTTTGTACTAATAATTCCACTTCACAGAAATTGTGCTATTGTCCTAACAACAAATTCACACAGTCTAATCTGATTACAATATTGGTTTACAGTACATTACATAATATAATATTTTAACAGAGAAGTCTAGTATCATGGCTATGGTTGACACCTAAAATATATTACTTAAGTATATTTGATTTCACTTTAAGCCATTAGGAGCTTGTTAAATGGTCAGTTTTATCTCTATATGTTTTATGGAAAAGTATTATTATGACATGCAGCCTCTGGCAGTTAGGTGGTAGACAGATTTAACAAATACATAAACATATAATCTAGCATTTAGTGTTCACCATATCATTCTAGCTAGCCTGCCCAAGGTATGAACTTCAGTTCCCACATTTTTTTAGTCATAGACGAGCTGGATGAAGAATTGTGGGAATTGAAGTTCACCCTATTGTTGGAAGTTATCACCCAGCCCTCTCCCAGAAAAATGAAATATCCTAGGAAATATTGAAAAGGAAGAATATTTCTCTGGATGTGAAAAGACATGTTTCAAAAAGACAAGGTAACTCTCCCTGCAGCTTCCTGCCCCCACCTTTTGTCCATGAGCCATTAAGAAAGCCTGAGCTAGTCCACTTTACATAATAAAAGACTGGATGGGAATGAAGGCATGGTAATATAAGCCTTTACTCAACTGACCACATGGCATCTGAACTCAACGAAACCTGGATTCAAAACTCAGCCTAGAGGGTTGCCCTTGCATGGGCCCATGTGAGTCTGAAACCAATCACTATAGAGGGAAAATAAGGTTGGGAAAGAGTATCCTAGCTCTTCTTTCAGTGCATTTTAAGTTGGATGTATAAGCATTCCTAAAACCAAAGGCAGCAGACAGATCCACAGAGCAGCACAAGAGATAAATACCCCTGATTTATGGCATTGTAAGACAAGCAAGAGCCATTAGAAGCAATAAAGCTTTGCATGAAAATTAGCAAAGAAGAAATGAGGGGAAAGATATTCTGGAGACTGGGGTTTTTTTGCACTGTTCTGGTGCCATCATGGTCACCTATTGGATATTCAGTGGAGGATATAATACATTTAATTATAAACTAAATTGTGGATTTAATAGAGAACATTGTGGGTAGTTCTTTTAATGAACTGACTTCATGCAGTTCCTGTAAGTGGCTGTAGGCTGGGATTTTCGGAAGTTAAAAGAAGTAATTACCCTTCCAATATTTGATATACTCTTCATCACTAGGGATAGAGGATTTTACTTGGTCTTCCCCCCATCCTGATGAATTTATCATTATCATGTTTTCCAAACTGTTACACAAATCGAAGCACTTCACTGTCAAGACCAGTGGGGTTTTTTTTAACCTAAAAAAGTGTACAAGGTAATTTACAACTCAGTGCTTGCATATATAGTTGTGTGTATTGAGAAGAAGCATAAATAATAATAATTTGCAAACTAAGTAAGTAAGTAAGTGATCTATTAAGGAAAACTGCAAGAAAAGGGCATACAAAGGGAAGTTCACACCCCCAAATAAATGGATATTATAAGGCAGTGATGGCGAACCTATGGCACACGTGTCAGGGCACGCATGCATGTGCTGGCCAGCTGTGTTCACCCTTTTTAAAAGCCATTTTTCACCCTCCCCAGGCTCCAGGGGCTTTATAGGAGCCTGGGGAGTGTGAAAAGAGCCCCCCTGAGGCCCTCCGGAGGCTTCATGAGCTTCTGTGAAGCCTCCGGAGTGCAAAAAACTGGCCCTACGGGCAAACCAGAAGTTCAGGAACGGACTTCCGGTTTGCTCGGAGGGTCATTTTGACTGCTCTGGAGGCTTCAGGGAACCCTCCGAAACCCTTTGGAATGCTTAAAATGACTCTCTGAGCAAACCGGAAGTGACTTCCGGTTTGCTCAGAGGGTCGTTTTGGGCGCTCCAAAAGTGTCAGGTTCCTGAAGCCTCCAGGACTCTTAAAACGACCCTTTTGAGTGCTCCGAAGGTATCAGGGAAGCCTCCTGATGGTCCCTGAAGCCTCCGGAGAACATCCGGGGGGGCGGGGGAGGCTGTTTTTGCCCTCCCCAGCCTCCTATAAAGCCTCTGGAGCCTGGGGAGGGTGAAAAAAGCATGTAAAAATGAGGGTCGCGCCTGTAGTGCGTGCATGCGCACTAGGGGGGTTGCACATTGCATTATGGGTGCGGCACGCCTGCACACAGCCCCTCTGCACTCCCCCCACTTATGGCACGAGAGCCAAAAAAGGTTCGCCATCGCTGTTATAAGGAATACTCATGGAAATGCAATTGAGTATCCATGCTGTCATTTCTGTATATTTGTGTTTGTATGGAAAATAAATATGTACAGTTATAAAACTGAATATCCCACTTCCTATGTCTACTGAACATTCAAATCATCTAAGACATACAACAATAACAACAACAACAATAACAACAACAAAAGACTAGGCAACCCTTGCCTAGGATTTCTTTTCAGAAATGTTTCCTTACCTAAAAAGAGAAAGAGAATGACCATGGGCAGGAAAACCAGTAGGGGAAATGGGAGCAACTTCCAACTTCTTCACGGCTTCCCCACTGGCGTTGTTTGTGGGAAGATGGGAGGGAGCATGGGAAATCATTCCATCTTCCCTTCCTCCACTGATCTGCAGAATTGCCTGCCATTTTGCCAGGATCCTCCGGCTGTGAGGAAAATTCCTCTCCTCTTCCCCATCCTGGCATGTCCTCAAGGACTGCCTCTCCTCAGAGAGTAAGACAGGATGCCCATTGACCAGTAGCACCTCCATCATTAAAATAAGAAACATACATTTTAAACAAAAAGCATCTGGGCGAAGAGATGATGATTCCTTTCTTAAGAATGGAAAGGAGAAGGGCTAGGTCTAAAAAACAACAACAACTGCATAGCTGGAATGCAGCCGAGGTGTAATGGGATGTGGGCATGAGTTTTGGGGACCTGAGAAAGAGTGTCACGAAGATGGCAAACCTCTCAGGAGGGACCTTCCCTAGTTTCTTGGACTTTAATGGTGACAGAGGATAAATTTTCATACTTGCAAAGCTGATATCAGCCCTATATTCACCCAGAGGTACTTCTACTTTACTGTAAAATTAAATTAACAGAATCTTGCAAGTCTGAAAATACATTCCTCCCGTCACTTTTACAGATCAAGAATCTAGGGTGTTGTCCATTTGAAGAATTTGCCACATTCACATCCCTTGTCTAGGCTAAGCTGCCATTTATCTAATCATGTCCCTGGGTGCGGCTGCTTTTCCTATCTGCCAAGGTCATTTCCATATATCTTTATACCAGAAAAAGGGCCCTTCCTTTCTGCCTGAGCATAGAAAGGGAGGTCATCTTTAACAGAGCCTCTCTTGCTGATTTTCAAATTTGGACAGGATTATTTTGGGAAATCAGACAATCTGTTCTAATCTATTTATGTCTTTAAATAGATTTTAAAGTCTTTAAAGACCAAACCTACTTACCAGAAAGTATACCTTAAAAGCAATTGAAAACCAGTACATGTCTTTCAGTATGGGCATATTGTGTTCCTTGTATTGTGTACTAGTCTGCTTGTCTCCCCAGTTTCTACCAATTGAAGTAAGCATTGTGGGCATTGCCATGAAGTGCACAGACTACATGTCCTTGGTACAAGTCCTTGGTTTCACAAACTCAGGAATATTTGGAGGCTATTGGAATTAAGCTAAAGGGAACTTCTAGTCAGGCTATGGTTTTCTCAGTTCCAATGTATGGCTGTGAAAGTTGGGACATAAGAAAGGCTGGATGGCAAAGAATTAAGGCCTTTGAACTATGGTGCTGGAGGAGATTCTTGTGAGTTCCTTGGATTGCAAGGCGATCAAAACAATCAGTCCTAGAGGAGATCAATCCTGACTGCTCTTTAGAAGGCTAGATCCTGAAGATGAAACTCAAATACTTTGGCCACCTAATGAAAAAAAAAGGACTCACTGGAGAAGAGCCTAATGCTGGGAAAGATTGAGGGCAAAAGAAGAAAGAGATGACAGAGAATGAGGTGGCTGGATGGAGTCACTGAAGCAGTAGGCGTGAGCTTAAATGGACTCCAGAGGATGGTAGAGGACAGGGAGGCCTGGAGGAACATTGTCCATGGGGTTGCGATGAGTCGGACACAACCTTGCAAGTAACAACAACAACAACAACAACAAATCAGGCAAATTTAACAAGATATTGGACAGCCATTTGTCTGAAATGGAATAGGGACTCCTGCCATGGGTTGAATTAGAAGCCCTCCAAGGTCCCTTCCCAATCTGTTATGCTGTTAATTCAGAAACTGGGTAAAGCAATACTGAAATATTCCCCTCATTACTTCATCTCCTAATATTAGGGCATTAATACAATAGAATAATAGCAAAGGTGCTTCTGATGATTAAGCCCATGAATTTTTACCTTAGATTTCTACCAAATGGATGTCTTCACTCTGTTTCATTTTCCTGTAAGCAAACAACATATAAGTTACTGAATAGCACTAACTGTATTTCATTCTCCCCTTTGGAACTAGTCATGCCCCCAATCCTTTATACCAGTTAGTGGATCTTTTTCTTAAACATACTGTCACTTATTGAAAGACAAGGTGGAATTAAATTCTCTCTGACTTGTGAACAAATCAAGTGAGGTATTAAATATGCACTGTTTATTTTCTAGATGAGTTATTGCTCATTGGTGCTGAAATATTTGAATTTAATCTGATTTTAGCATTTTAAAAATTGCATTAAAGATTCCTCTGGTGTATCTGGTATTTGACTTTAAGCTAAGATTTTAATCTATTATAATGCTTGGCATTCAACCATTCAGAGACAGAGAGAAGGTTAGGGTGAAGTCACATAGAAGAGTTTATATTGTGCATTACACTATCAGATAAGGCTATTCTAGTGTCATAAGGCATGATACACCAAACCATACAGAGACAGAGAGAGGGAGGAGGGAGGGAGGGAGGGAGGGAGGGAGGGAGAAAGAGATTTAGAAGTTAGTTTAATTGTAAATATTCTGAACATGGGCATCATTATGGCTTTGCCAGTAATCTACATATCTTAACTGTCATGATGAGTTTTTTGCATAGCCTGAGATATTGACTCCAATCTTACTTAGTTGGGCATAAAATGATGGTGATTACCATCTTTTATGAAAATCAGGAGTATAGAATTAGGAATCCAAGGGGCTTTGGAAACCACCTCCACAAATCCAGGGAGATATGACAGTGGATATGGAAGTATGTAAGAACTTGATTGTGAGAGGAAGTAGAAATGATTAAACATTTTTATTATTATAATATGCAAGAAGAGGAAGATGAAAGGGAGCAATCATTTTAATTGTATTTAATTAATTTACTTTTTGAAGTGCAGCTTCCAGCATAAACCTGCTCTGGAAAGGTTATGCAGTGCTGATGTTCATAATGGCACAAAGGACACTTCCTCACACAGCATTTGTGCAGCTCCTGGATCAACTACCATGCTTTCCCAAAAATAAGACAGGGTCTTATTTTCTTCTGACCCTCAAAATATGACCCTGGCCTTATTATCGGGGCGAGGCATACCTTTCCAGCTCCATCACATTCCTCACCATGTGTCCAGGGAAGCCACTGGTAAAAAAAAAAAAACCCTTCTCATAAGTTCAATCAAACTTCTTTTTTTTATTTTTAAACATAAAAGACAACATAAAAAATTCTCATCCATTACATACAGCCTGTCGTTTGGATACAAGCGTTTGTGCATCCATATTTTCAATTATGTATACAATCACAAAGTTTCCATCTAATATAACTAAGTACCTCACTTTCATTGTACATCATATATTCAATTACAGTTAATATTTCTTTCTTTTCAGCAAACTTAATTCCCTTGCATCCTTGATTGTCTATTTAATAACAATATACCTTTATGTAATCACTTATCTCATTCTGATTATTTTTACAGTGTAAAAGAATTTACCAACTGTTTATGTTTATACATCACTACTTTCAATTATGCAAAATCCTGCCAATCATCCATCAAATATGTTTATGTTCATTGTTGTCCTTGTACATCATACATCCAAGCAAAAATAGTATTCCTTCATTTTTAAACAGAGTATTCTAAATACTCACTTCATACATATACCAATCTTTCATTACTTCCTTATTAAACTATTTATCAACAACAAGATATCTTTATAATATACATCACTACTTAGAGTTATGCATAATATCACCAATCATCTATCAAATATACATAGATTCATTATTATCCTTATCCTTCATTTTAAAACAAAATATTCTAAATTATTCAATTCATATATATTTGTTTTCGTAGATTTTCACAGGTGTAGGTATGCTTGTTTTGTTGTATTCGGGTCTTTTCCCGTGTAAGGTTGAGATTGTCTTTGCAATGTTTCGGCAGGATCTCACCTGCCATCTTCAAGCGTGGGCTCAAAATGGGCTTTTTGAGCCCACGCTTGAAGATGCCAGGTGAGATCCTGCCAAAACGTTGCAAAGACAATCTCAACCTTACACGGGAAAAGACCCGAATACAACAAAACCAGCATATATATATGGCCAGCACCCCATCCCCTCCCACCAAGACTTACAGAAAGACGGCAGCTCCGTTCCCATTTTAAGCCCACATTTTGAGCCCACGCTTGAAGATGGCAGGTACGATCCTGCCGAAACGTTGCAAAGACAATCTCAACTTTACACGGGAAAAGACCCGAATACAACAAAACCAGCATATATATATATATATATATATATATATATATATATATATATATATATATATATATATATATATATATATATATATATATATATATATGTAAGTCTTTCATTGTATCGTTATTAATCTATTTAACAACATGCTTGTATTATCACTTACCTCCTTCAATAGAAACATAAAATAAAACATTTTTCATTTCCAGGTTTTTTTGTCACTGATAAAACAGATCCCATATCTTATAAAATTGCTCATCTTCTTCTTCTCTAATTTCAAATGTCAATTTACTCATTTCAGCACACTCCATTATCTTTCGAATAACTTCCTCCTGTTTTGGTATTGTTTCATTTTCCAGTTTTTTGCAAATATGATTCTAGCTGCTGTTAAAACATTTACGATCAGATATTTCAAGTCTTTATTGTAAGTTTCTGATATGATTCCCAATAAACAAATCTCTGGTTTAAGGTCAATGTATTTGTATATCATTTTCTCCAACCACATGTGAATTTTAGTCCAGTATCTTTAGCTTCAGTGCAAGTCCACCACATGTGGTAATATGAGCCCAGTGTCTGATGACATTTCTAACACTTTTCTGATTTATTCTTGGACATTCTTGCAATTTCCGTTGGGGGTAGATGCCACCTGTAAAACATCTTATATAAATTTTCTTTATATGCAGTTGACATTGTCATTTTATAATTTTGAGACCACAATTTCTGTCATTTCTCTAATTCAATTCCATGTCCAAAATCCCCCCCCCAGCTATCATAGTTTCTTTAACTTGTTCCTCTTGTAGTTTGACGTCTAATAAATATACATATAGTTTTTAATTACTTTTTCATCAGTACCTGCTAAAATTTTGTCTAGCTCAGTCATTTTGTTGTAAAGACCTTTTGATTTTCTGTCTTCATTATATCTAGAGTGTATCTGCACATATGAATACCAATTCATTTCTATTCCTTCTTGTTTCAACTCTTGGATAGATTTGAGTTCACCCTCTGCATTCAATATTTCAACATATCTTACTGTTTGTTCCTTTTTATATATTATTGGATATGAAAATGCTTCAATAGTTGATATCCAGGCTGGAGTTTTTAAGTAATGTAATCTTTTAACCTTTTCTCAATTTAATAGCAAAGCCTCCCTTATATAATGTCTTCTAAAATAACCATGTGCTTTATTTCCCTTATACCATAAAAAAGCATGCCATCCCAGCAGTAAATCATGACCCTCTACATTCAATAATCTAGAATTTTTTAGCGTTATCCACTCCTTAATCCATATCAGGTTTGTTGCTTGATAATATAACTCCCAGTCAGGTAAATCCAATCCTCCTCTTGTTCTAGCATCGTGTAGCAATTTGAGTTTTATTCTTGCTTTTTTCCCTTGCCAGATAAATTTCAAAATGTCTTCTCCTTCCTTAAGAAAAGAACAGTCTAGTTGCCTTTCTGGAAAAAAAACACACTTCTGAGACATTGTTTTACATACCCTCTTATTGGCCTGCCACAAGCACAATATTTGATTCATCTGAAGTTCTTGGCATCTCCAGAACAGCAGAATGGAGGACAATCTTTGAATGATTCTGATCCCACCCCCCATGAGGATTAAGGTAGTATAAACAATTACTGTGTGATAGTGTCCCAATATGACATTCGTCTATTATGATCGTATTATTAGCATTGTCTGTTTTTCCAAAAGTAATATTATGGTGAATTTCCATATGGACTTTTTGACTGTATCAAGTATAATATTATTGTTGTTGTTTTTACTAATTTAACAGAAATCAATCTAATTTCAGGATTTGTATGGAAAGCAGATTATATTTTAGATCATATTTATGCAGAAACATCAAAAACTCATGGCATCTGGTCCTCCCAATTCCTGGCAAATAGATGGGGAAGAAATGGAGGTAGGGACAGATTTTATTTTCCTGGGCTACAGCCAAGAAATAAAAGATGCTTGCTCCTGGGGAGGAAACTTATGGCAAAGCTAGACAGCATACTAAAAAGCACAGAAACACTCTCCTAACAAAAGTGCATATAGTCAAGGCTATGGTTTTCTCAGTTGCAATGTATGGCTATGAAAGTTGGACCATAAGGAAAGCTGAGCACCAAAGAATTGAGGCATTTGAACTATAATTCTAGAGAAGACTCCTGCAAGTCCCTTGGACTGCAAGACAATCAAACTGATCAGTCCTAAAGGAGATCAACCCTGACTGCTCTTTAAAAGGCCAGATCCTGAAGATGAAACTCAAATACTTTGGCCACCTAATGAGAAGAAAGGACTCACTGGAGAAGAGCCTAATGCTGGGAAAGATTGAGGGCAAAAGAAGAAAGGGGGGACAGAGAATGAGGTGGCTGGATGGAATCACTGAAGCAGTCAGTGTGAACATAAATAGACTCCATGGGATGATAGAAGACAGGAAGGCCTGGAGGAACATTGTCCATGGGGTTGCAATGGGTAGGCCATGACTTCGCAACTAAAAACAACAATCAAAAGCTCAAGACATAAACCTTTCATTTACAAGTTCACAAACCTTTAAATACCACTATATATTATTGACCCTGTACCTAGCAGACTGATAGAATGCAATTCCTTGCTAATAAATTAAATCATTCATTCATTTTATCTACATTCTTCAGTGAGGAAAATTGCAAAGGTGGAGCTGACACCTGAAAGAAAATAATATTTCCGCTCAATCATTGATGGCAAAATGACTTAACACAACAGGGAAGAAAGGGAGGAAAGAAAAGGAAAAACGAGTCTGTTCAGGGTGAGGGTAGGGGGTTCTGTTTTAACAGGATAGAAGGCTACTGGTTGCCTCCTGGATGAGATTGGAACTGATTTCTCAGGGCAGCTCCTAATTTTTCAGTTGTTTTCTAATGTATTAATACTAATCCAACCAGAAATGGTAAAGGTCTGACTGGAGGGGGAGAAAAAGAAAAATGCTGTGGAGAATGTGACTACTTCCTATGCTCATAACAATTCATGATTTACAAAAGAAGCCATTAGTCTTGCAGCTGGGAAGAGCAAGCTATAAAAGGTAGCAATCCAAAGAGACCAGTTAGACACTCAGCACAATAAAAGACAGGCGTAAAAGCACAATACAGAAGAAGGGGAGAAACACACCCCTGTCCCTCAGGGACCACCTGATCTCCTTTTGCATAAACATAGGCTGGAAAAAAAGCCGGTGTGAATTCTGAGGAGGTCAACTGTGAAATACATCTTTTCTAATCAAACAAACAAGCTACGGTGCTAAAATGCTACATTAAACAATTTGCTGTCCAGCATTTAAAAAAACCAGAAACGGTTCAGAATTAAATTCAATGCAAATATTTTTTCTTTCTATCTATCTATCTATCTATCTATCTATCTATCTATCTATCTATCTATCTATCTATCTATCTATCATCTATCTATCTATCTATCTATCTATCTATCACTGGAAATCTTAATTTCTGGATCAGGTGGGGGTCTTATTTTTGGAACTGATCTAAAAAGAAATAAGCTGAGTTAAGATGTTCTCATTGCCTTTAATAAAATAAGAGAATGCGTCTGTATGAGCGTTTTCTTTCAGAATAGCAATATGGATGAGGGAGAAATACTATTCAAATTATTCAAAGAAGAAACAGGATATGTTAATTGGAGCAGGTGGCTTATTATTATTATTATTATTAAAATCATCGGCGCTGTCATCATCATTATTATTACATGGTTTCTTGAGGCCATTTAAATGCCATTATGATAAATTCATAAATCTGGAGCAAACATTGTTTAAAGCTGTTTATGCAGAACTGTAGCCAAAAAAGAAACAAACCCCAAACAAAAACAAAGACAAAAACAAATCGCTGCTTTGGGGAGAGAGAAAAAAAATAAAGCTTTTCCATGTGCATCAGTCCCTCTTATCTTGAGAGCATTTCTTCTGAGAGGGAGCCCTTTGTTTTGCTTTAAAAAGAGCATCCCAGACTTGGAAGAGGAGGAGGAGGAAGAAGAAGAGAATGAGAATATCAGTACATTTTGTATGAATAACAGAAATGAAGCTGGTACAAAAACAGGCAGCTGTGCGGATTTAAACTTTTTGCTAAAATCATGTTTTGGAATATAGTTAGAGACACAGGATTATACAACTCTCCAAATTTGGTTTCTTTTTGTATAGCATTCAGGGAAGTCCAGAAAATAGAATAGAATAAAATAGTTGGAAAGGACCTTGGAGGTCTTCTAATCCAAGCCCCTGCCTAGGCAGGAAACTCTATACCATTTCAGACAAATGGCTATCCAACATCTTCTTAAAGACTTCCAGTGTTGGGGCATTCACAACTTCTGGAGGCAAGCTGTTCCACTGATTCATTGTTCTAACTGTCAGGAAGTTTCTCCTCAATTCTAAGATGCTTCTCTCCTTGATTAGTTTCCACCCATTGCTTCTTGTCCTGCCCTCGGGTGCTTTGGGGAATAGCTTGACTCCCTCTTCTTTGTGGCAACCCCTGAGATATTGGAACACTGCTATCATGTCTCCCCCTAGTCCTTCTTCTTCTTAAACTAGAGGGAAGAGGTCAAAAGAGTCAACATGCCACAACCATGTGTTCAAAGCTTTACCATGTTCATTGTGTTCAAAAGGAAATGGAGCTTTGTTCACAGTTGTAGCTGCCATCTTGACTTTTTTATCCTCCTCCTTGTGGTCACCCTTGATAGATATCATCTTATAATTCCTAGTATTCACTTAATGAATTGTTTATTGCTTTGGGGATTCCACACCACCACTCTTTAACACCTGTATGTCTGGTACCTTTGCTAACTCTCAGCATTGACAGTTTCTTGTGTTACACTGGAATATGTCATTTTTATGACATGTTTTATTGTCCACCCACATGTAATTTATTGTCCATTTCTCATTTTTCTGCCTTTCATGTGATTTGTATAATGCTTTCTATATACTTCTAAATATATAATATATATTAATATGGAGATAAAGGCAGCATCCCTTTTTGTTTATATAAATTTTAAAAAATACATTCAGGAAGGATGGTGTGTAGGAGATGAGCAGGCTGAGTCCAAGGGGGAGATCAAATGCATCATCAGTCATGAGTCCCTGGGTGCCCACAAGAGATCTAAGTCCAGCCACCTTCAATTCCGTTCTATTCTTAACTCCTGCTAATTTCCATTGACCGTTAGTAGCTCAGATTCTTGTAGAGAGCTTAAATTTACAATAAAACTTTATGCTCATTAGAACTATGTGAATCTCCTGATTAGCTTGACATGGAGCTAATCAAGGAAGGAAAGTTCCCACTGAGGTTTCCACCCATTTGCTGTTATTATTTAATAAATTACAATATTTTAAAAACTAAGACATTTTCTTATGGTAATACCTTAGACAGATATGCCTGAAGCATGGATATATCAGTCTGCAACATATTCCAGAGAAATCTATGGGACAGAGTATATTTTTCTCTAGAGATCATGATGTATTATGGATTTTATCACTGAAGAGGCAAAGCACTGGACTGCTCCTATACCACAAATAAGGTGAGGTAAACATAAATTTCACAACAGGATACCAAACAATGCGGTCACATGAGAATGCAAGGTGAATCAAATTCAGGTTTATTCATTTTTTCTCCTGCAAAGTGCTAATTAATTTTTATTAAAGCCAGTAAATTTAGCTGTGAATGTTTAAGAATCTAATGACTTCCGGAGATTCAGAATGAATTCAGCAATAAGAACTAATTAGAAGGGAAATGAATGCATGAAATATCCCTGGTGAGTAAAGAAAGAGTGTAAAGACCATTAATTGAAATTAAAATTTAACAGTAGCCTAATGCGGCATGGCATAAAGTTCCATCTGTTGGGTAGAGACACTAAACAAGAAATATAGGGGGAATATTCCACATTCACCAGCTTTTGAACAAACAACAGAATACAATTTTCAGGATGAAAATCTCGGCACACAATGAGAATGCTGATGTTTACAAGAATCCGTGTAAATGCGCAGCTTCCAGTGGTAATTCTTAATCAAAGAGCATCACAAAATGAGATGGAGTTCCTTATTCAGTCTGTTCGGAAACTAGACCAGGAGCATTGGGGCTAAGTAAACCATCCTATGAGGTAAGAAAATAAAAGAAGCTGAGCTGGGCAAAGACAAAACCCCATAAAGGCAGAGGAAGAAACTCCCAAGGCAAGGAGAAGAACATGAAACAACCTCCCTCAGGAAGAGAAAAGAATCTATGATCAAACAAACCAAAAAAAAAAAAAAAACAACAACCCCCAAACCCTTCTATTCTGGTTTGGGAGATACCAGAAATGCTGTTTCTGGAAATAATAGTTTCCCTGCTGGGAAAAGGAAAATAGTTCATTCTTCCTCCCTCTTTATATCCAGAACTTCTCATTCATTAGACTGTGGAGATAAGAAAGGACCATTTGACAATGAAAGTATGAACTATGGGGAAGGTAGGTTGACTCAGGAGCCTGGGTATATCACAGCAGGTGGGTATATTCTGCTCACTTTCTCTGCCAAAGATCATAAGCAGATTACATATAGGAAAGGGGGGGGGCATTTTAAATCTTCTCCATTAGCACAATCTATATATTTTTTCTCAGTCTTGTTCCAAATCCAGCTAGCAAGCTTGTGGCTTCTCTTTATCACCCACTAATAGTCATACTTATAGGGAGGCGGTGGCTCAGTGACTAAGATGCTGAGCTTGTCAATCATAAAGGTCTGCAGTTTGGCGGTTCGAATCCCTAGCGCCGTGTAACGAAGTGAGTCCCCATTACTTGTCCCAGCTTCTGCCAACTTAGCAGTCTGAAAGCATGTAAAAATGCAGGTAGAAAAATAGGGACCACCTTTGGTCACATGACCACAGAGATGTCTTTGGACATCACTGGCTCTTCAGCTTTGAAACAGAGATGAGCACCGCCCCCTAAGTCAGGAACGACTAGCACATAGTATGTGAAAGGGGAACCTTTTACCTTTAATGGTGATATGGATTTTTGCAGCCCAGATGTAGCAGTTCAGCTGGTACCATTGATTCCTATATTCAAAAACTATTAAAAGCTGAGAGATCTAAGAATTCTCAGAATTCTGAATTAGTATTGACAGCTTTTCCCATCATGGTCACTTCAGGCAGTCAAAAATATATGTGAAAGATCCAACCCTCTTTTATCCCAAATGACTTCAGGGTAAAACAAATTATGTAAAAGAGAAATGTGACAAAATAGATGGCTTAGTTAAAAATGAAAAAAAGAAAGAAAAAGTATCCAGCAGTGTCTGGATCCAAATTGCTCTCTTTTAGCCCCTGTCAAATCACACAAAGATGCCTATAAAAATTGTATATTGTATAGCAGCAATTTAAATAGTGCTTTCAAGATTGCAAGAATCACTGGCAAATAGTATGGAGGAAAAAAATCTCATTTGCATTAAAAGTGGGACAATGCTGGGAGCCAGAGGCATCCTGTGAACAAGCTTTTAGTAATAACAACAGAAATCTCTCTTGTCACAGTTTTGTTCTTGACCTGGCTCACCTCACATGTAATGACAAAAATGCACCCCTTTTACTGCTAGCTGAGGTTTCCAAGGTTCGCTGCTCATTTTCCTATCACTTGCCTGTAAAGGCACCTTTGAGAATTGTGACTAATGATGTACATCCCTCCCCCCCACATAGCCATTCTCCTACATTGCGGAACATGAACTTTACATGACTGCTTCATAGTTAGGCTTTCTTTTGCCCTATTTTCTTTTATTGCCAGGGGTTTTGTTCACTCCATCTTTCTTCCTTTGGGGGTGCTTTAAGAAAGAGAATGCAAAGCTTTGAGAATATTGATTGTACAATTCTGACCATTTCCTCAAAAAGGGCAAATCTTCCCCTTTCACCAACATTTTGCTGTTCGGAACCTCAAGCATAAATATTCCGACTTCACTAAATGCATCTGAGATACCCAAGGATACATTCATAATGTGTCAGTGGAAACAAACAACGGGTTCTTAACTACCTCCACATATAAGGGGCTTAAAATTCAGCTCATTGATAAAACTCGTGCTTGCCTTAAAAGACGTTTGGGGAAGTCTGTGCCATCTTTTTCAATTATTGCACCTTGCTGCTATGTGAAAAAAAAAATGTGAAAAGTGGTGAAGACATCTTAGGAAGATCTAACATGGGCAAGAAATCTGCGGAAAGCAGCCAACTGCTCTAGCATTCTGAAGCATGCAGTGTTATGCTTTGAAGCTCACAAATATGAACAAGATGGTAATGGACTTTACCATTGTGGTTTTGTAGTGTACGTTGGAAGTAAAGTGACACCTGCAATTCAGGGGTGGGTTCCAGTCACTACTGCTGGTTTGGTCATGGCTGTGCCGTGTGCGCTTAATGCGCACTGCACAATTTAAATTGCTCTGCGCATGCGCAGAAGCAAAAACCAAGATGACAGCATCTATGGCGCCACCTGGAGAACCAGTTCAGGGGTGTAGCAGGCCTGGGTAGCTGCCGGTTCCAGCAACCCCGGCCACCAAACCACTACCAGTTCAGCCAAACCAGTCCGAACCAATAGGAACTCACTACTGTTGTGATTTCAGAGGCAATGCAAATACTCAGAGATAGCAGGCAAATGCTACATGCTGACCTCCACATCTGCAGGTACTTGTGATTCCCACAATATGGAGCTGATGGGTTGTGTGACTAGGTTCTGAATCAGGAAGTTCTTGTTTTGTTTTGGTTGTGGGCTTTTTTTCCAATTCAGCTTTCTTTGAAAATAGACACAATCCAAATATACACCAACCTTCTTAAACACAGTGGGAGCTCTCACCAAGAAAGCAGAGAAAGAAACAGAGGAAGTGCAACATAGTGATTCTTTCAATGCCTTGAAACAGAGAGCATACACAGGAAGAACCTTTAGGGTAAAAACAAATTCTATGTTCCAATTTTGGAAAGCTAATCAGCAAAATTGCAATGAGATTTTTTTAAAAAAAGATAATCTTTTTTTCTCATTGTTGTTTAATCCCAAAATGTAATTAATTTACGATAGCTACATTTAATGCCCCAGAAGCAAAGTTAGCATTTGATGTTAGTGGTTGAGCATATCTTAGAATTATATATGAAGTGTGTGAGTTAGACTTTGACTTAATACAAAATTCATACCTATGCTTCACTGCATAAATCACATATAATATACACAAATGCACACCCACATGTTGTATGTATGCAATGACTGCTTTGTGTGCCTGCATTTAATTTGTTTTTATTGCATTGCATGTTGTTTACAAGCATTTCGTCAATAAATTAGGCATTAGCACTTTAAGATGCGCATTGAAATTCAAAGGCAGATTAGTATCTACAATTATTTTTTTCTTTCAATTAGAACTGGATAGTTGTTAAAATGGTGCTGGTTGAATCAGCTTAACGTATGTGGAAAATGCATGTAAATCTGTTTTGAAGTTATAACTGTATGAACTTCAATACGCAGAACATCAATTATATCCAGATTCACATGATTTGCTTTGATGGCATTAGAAATGTATCAAAAGTCACACTTGTGAATGAAAAGGTGAGGAGGATAAATAACAGTTGTAATTTAAAGTCTACCCCAGAAAATCTCCATACTCCTATATATATTTTGGCTGGAAAATTAGAACTGAATGGGGCTTACTTCTGAATTATATACAGAGGTGGTATTGTATTATCTCCGGTTCTCTCTGGTTCGGGTGAACCAGTAGCTGCAGCTGTGGGAGGATCCACCCACTAACCCCAACATAGTGTGCGAGCACTGTGCTTGCGCAGAAAACAGTGCCCGTGCAGCATGTGTACTCACATTTGTGGACCAGTAGGGAAGGTAAGTGAATCCCATCACTGATTATATACAACATAATTTTGAGAGGTGATCCTTATGGTAGTTAATTGTCTTAAGAAGACAATTAAAACACATTAAAGTGAATTATTTAAAAAGAAAGAAAAGAAAGAATTCCCCAACTTCCTGGGTGCAATAGTATTTACATCTGAAAACCTGCTTAAACAGCAATGTTTTTGCTGTTCCTTCTTCTTGATTTGAAATCCTATAATTAAATGATCAAGATGAATTAAATCAGACATAATTATGCATTATTAAATTATCACAATTAACACATTATTTAATCTATTTACTTATGTAATTAAATGTTTAACATTCCAAAGTTTCTGTTTCTGCCTAGTGCCAAGGTATTGCAGATAGGAAACCAAAGCCATGAATAATTACACTATCTTTATAGCACTAGCAAGAGCACTTAACTTATATACCACTTCACAGTGTTTTACAGCCCTCTCTAAGCTGCTTGCAGAGATAGCATATCATCCTAAACAATCTAAGTCCTCATTTTACCGACCTTGTGAGACTGGAAGGTCTAATCAACCTTGAGACAGAGAAAATTGAACTGCTGACAGTCAGCAGAATTAGCCTGCAATACTGTTTTCTAACCACTGTGCCACCGTGGCTCTTTATTATAATATTACAGTAACAGAATCCTGAAAAGCTGAAAGCACTTCTCCCTTCCCCTGCCTTTACCTTAACCTGCAGAGAACTAGGAAGGATCCTTTCTGAGACACTTTCTCCATCCTTATTTCTTCTGTGAGTTGAAATATTTCATTTCAGACCATTACTCTGATTATGAATCTTCCTTTTTTTTCTTCCAAGGTTATTCTCACAGTCCATTACACTAGTCTCAGTTTCTTTACTGCCCCAGTCATTTCCTTTCCTTTCTCTCCCTTTCATTTATCTTATTTTTTTTTTAAAAAAAGCAAGGTCCCCCCCCCCTTCCCTGTAAGTTCTTCTCTGTTTTCGACAGATATCAAAGGTTTGCCCTGAATGAATTGGGCCTGAAATATTTGAATTTAGACTGTGAGGCATAAAACACACTCTCCTTTTTTATATTACAGTGTAATTCTGTACATAACAGTGATCACGTTCACCCAACCCAGGCATTTATTTTAATTGTACTAGCTTAAAAAGCTGGTTCAAAAAAGTTAATTAAAGTAAATAGCATAATGGAGCATGGCAATTGTTGTGGGGTACATTTAGGCAGGACGAAGAAAAATTGAGGCTATCTTTAAAACTGGTCAAAATTGCAGTTGATAAAAGTTAGGCTAGTTGATGCATGGTATAAGATTCACATCATGCATTTACTAACAGATCTGCATTCACTATGGGCAAACTGGCAGACCAGGTTCGAGACATGAGTGCCATGCTATGGAGTGAACTCCCATCTTCACCCCTGCTCTTGCCAACCTAGCAGTTTGAAAACATGCAAATGTGAATAGATAAATAGGTACCTCTTTGGTGGAAAGGTAACAGCACTCTGTGATGTCATGCTGGCCACATGACCATGGAAATGTCTTTGGACTGCGCTGGCTCAATAGCCTTGAAATGGAGATGAGCACCTCCCCTTATAGTCGGCAATGACTAGCAGAATAAAATCTGCAGGAACTCCTTTATTAACTCTAGAGCCCTAAATAGCTTAGGGTTTGACTCTGCATAAATGCCTCTTCTGTTACAAATTTATTTGAGTACTAAGGTGAGGAGAAGAGGGAATTATGAAGATGTCACAACAGTATGAGGAGCTTATGCGTTATTCTCAGCTCTTTTAGTCCTCCTTTCCCTACCTTAATAAAGCCCACTCCATATACTTTGCCAGTCTTTTAACTGCCAATTAATATTAATAATCATTTTAATTTTTTGTAACTTTTCATTTGTATTATATGTTTGAAAGGTTGCTGCTTCTGTACTTCAACACTCATTCTAATTGAAAGAAGGTGGAGAAAAACAAATAAGTAACTGAATGAATGAATGAGCATCACCTACCCTGTATTCTGTGATATACCCACTAATTTAAAATGTACTGGAAATTTAAATGCAATCTTGAAGGTATAATCCTATCTTTATTTACATGGTATTAATCCCCCCCACCTTTTCTCATGGCTTGGTTCAAATATACATGCACAGAAATGTATGATTACTTCCAAATTTTCTGTAAATGATTCAAATACATTAGCTTCATTTTAGTCAACTGTTTTCTAAAGCATTTCGTTTATTACTCAAAAGTGATACAAAAAATACCCCGGTTCTTCCCTTAACCTAAGAACTTCAATTCCGTTTTTCCCTTGCTATCATCACATTATCTCCTAAATTGTACCCTTTTCCTTTCTTATATATAAACCTTATATATTAAACCAACATATAGAAATAGTGAACAGCAGCAACAACAAAAAAAAGACTCAGCCATGACATTTTTGCTGAACAGATGCATGCACATAATTTTAAAAAGACGCCCCTTTCATTTTCAATGGGCCTAAGCTGCTTTGTGCGCAGTGAGCATCCAAGACAAACCTGAAGAGTCATTGTAAAATATCAAATGAGAAAGAGCTTCTAGCTAGTGTGTTTCTCTGCCGTCTACAAATTTGGAAGTTGATTTACTAGAAAATAGTACGTTTTCATCTTACTCATAATGTGAGAATTCCCTTTTAGTGGCAAGGAAATTGACCCGCTGATCCCCCTCTTTCTTTGTTTGCTACTTCACAATTGATTAGATACATATTTTTTAAGCCTGCCAATTTTTTTTCCTTATTATTTATGGGCTCACGTCTCTTGCAAATTGCTTTTAGTCACCCAATCCATTAACAAAGGCAAAACATACAGTGGTGCAGCTTGACATTCTTAATGGATACTCAAAAGCAGCTTAATTTATCTGCTTATTAACATTGTTACTCCAGTGACGCTTAGGGATTATGAATGCCGTGTGCTGATTCTTTTGACAATACATAATGATCCTCATCATTGTGAGGCTGATGAGTGGAATATAACCTGACCGGTTCATTACAAGCAGGGAGACTTGACTGTATTAATGAATGTATTATTTACACTCAAACAAAAAGGACTCCATTGAACCCTATGTAACTGTTTTAAAGGTAGTGCAATTACTCATTGAACAAGGTTAAACCCATGTAATAATGAATACATCTTCCTTTCCTCAAGGATAAATGCTGAGATATCACTCATATCATATATCCTTGTCTAATTACCCTTTTGATCAGGGTGTGTATCTTTGCAGATTTATACATGCCAAGATGGACAAGTAATGTAGCAAATGTCACCCTTAATGCACTTTTTAAGAACTGAGGCAAATCCATGCATACTTTACCTCTACTGTGTTTTTATGGATTTACATCAATGGTGAATTTGTCAAAGTGACTTTACCTTGATAGTCTGTTTTGCTACCTCATTATTTTCAGGACCTATTATATGAAGGACAGAAGATAAAGAGTTGTAAAATCTTGAATTATCTCTGTAGAGTCATTTTGAAATATCTTTTTGAAAGGCAATGCTCATTTACACTGTACTTATATTAGTGTCAACAACATATGTTTTCCATGCTTCGATAACATCTCCAAATTCTTTGAGATTCTTAACAAGCATTTGGCAAAGTAGGATTTGCTAACTTTCTTTACATGGATTTTCAAAATAGAGGGGGGGGGAGAGAGAGATGAGAGAGAGAGAGAGAGAGAGAGAGAGAGAGAGAGGGAGAGGGAGAGATGAGAGAGAGAGGAGAGAAAGAGAGAGGAGAGAAAGAGATAGAGAGATGAGAGAGAGAAAGAGAGAGAGAGAGAGAGAGAGAGAGAGAGAGAGAGAGAGAATGATGAACTATTCAAATTGAGGGATTATACAGTGATGTGTCAAAATTTGGATTTGGACCATTTTTCTAAGTTGTCCATAAATTCCCTACAGAGGTTCAAAAAGTTGTGGCAACTATGATGAGGACACCAATTTATTTAGTCTCTTTGCAATAGAACACATTCTCAGAACAGGGAGTTGAGGGTGAATGATCAGGACATATTCTTGAGGACATTGTGGGAAGCTGCTGTGAGAAAAGGAAAAGAGGGCTTCCACAATAGGCCTTTTTAATTGAGTGAGCATGTGTGGACATCCATATCAGTTATTTTTCAGCTGCTTCACAAGAAAGTGTCCACTAAGTGTGCTCTGGAGCAGTGATCACCAACTGATGGTCTCTGCAAGAAAATTTTGGTGATCCACAGAAAAATTATTTGCATTTTTTTATATTGCACTAAATACTATTTATCTTTTTTAAAAAAAATCATATTAGTGGTCCACAGGATTAAAAATTATGAATTTAGTGGTCCCTGAGGACTGAAAGATTAGTGACCCCTGCTCTGGACAAAGGGTCCCTTTAGTACCCTAATTAGAGAGCTAGTAGGGGAAAGAGATTTAAAAATCTCCAGTTCTCCAGTTCTCTGAGAAAATTTGTTGGGATCACTCAGCTATTCCTGATAAGATTTGAAATGCAGTGAATGAGCCTCAGAAGTGATGAAATGTGTATTGTGATGTCACAATATAAACTTTGCCCCTTATGTACCCGCATATAATATCACAGCACTAATTTAAAAAGTGAGGAGTTTGGAACCATTTTTTTTTTGCTTTAGTTGGTGATATGGCAATTAGGCATGGATGATTCCTATTTGTTGTCTTTCCCAATTCACAGTCCCACTTAAAAGAATTCCCCACACTTTGTTTAAGTGTTGCAAAACATTCTTCAACATTTGTTTCATAAGAAATACTAGGTTCTAAAAACTGATGGTCCCAAAAATTAATTTTAAAAAACCAAGCCAAAATGCAGCTCAGAGCAGGTCTTTAAAGCCACATCTCTAACAATTTATCAAACTGCAATTCTCAAAGTAGTCCAGGGGGATCCCTGGAAAAATGTCAGCTGAAGCAAGATTTGGGATGCTTGTAAAAAAGGGCAACGCGCCTAAATCTGTCCTTCAATTTTTAGATAGATAGATGATAGATAGATAGATAGATGATAAATAGATGATAGATAGATAGATAGATAGATAGATAGATAGATAGATAGATAGATAGATAGATAGATAGATAGATAGATTTACAAAAGAAGCTCACCTTTCCCTATCCTATTCTCAGGGTTCTTTTGAATGTCATTCTGTTATTTTATTCCCCCTATTTTTAAATATACCTCATTGTTGAATGGGGTTTGTGATTGTTATATTTATGGGTATGTGTGTAAGGCTGATAGGGAGGTTCCTATGATATTCCGCTCCATCACTCAGCAGTCCCTTGGCTATGCTTTCTGATCTGAGAAGGAGAGATACAGAAGTGGTTACCACTCACTGATGAAAGAAAGGAATTTAAGCAGATGCTTGCAAAGTTGTCTGTAAAATGAAAGGCAGAATATTCACACCATTGCCAAAGTTTATAGCAAACCTGGTCAAATGTTTTGTTTCAATAAATTCCTAACTGAAGAAGAGAATGTGACACAAACCTTGACGTGGTATAAAGGTAAATATAACCTCCTTCTGAAGGTTTGAATGCATACTTACGATTTATGAGTGGTTGTTTACAGATTCAAAGTAAGAATAGACTTAATAGTTGATCAAAGAGGTACCTTTACTGAAAAAGATCAGCAAACTTTTGGTGGCTGCGGACTGCAAGAAAGGGATTTATGAATGGAGAGGGAAGAGCAGCATAATTTGAAAAGCGGGTGCTTTGTTTTTTCTTTATTTACTTCATTGGGGAGGGTGTGAGAAAGAGTTACATTTGCATTCTAAGCCATTTATTATTATTTACTTAGAATATGCTATACAATATCAGGGAAATCTGCTAGACACACAATGCAGGCCTGACGTCCTAGATTGCTAATTCATTCTGTTTGGTGCTTGCAGATCCATCCTTGGTGTATTGTAGGGGGTGAAATAGCTTTACACCAATTAGCTAATGGTGCTTGGGTTGATTGGTCTTCCAGGCTCCTCCACTGGTCTCAACTCACTTTGTGCCTGGCCAGTCCAGTGCCAGCTTCCATTCTCCAAACACCCAAACACAGCTAGGTTTTGTCCACTAAAATGGTACCCATTTATCTACTTGTAATATTACATGTTTTCAAACTGCTGGGTTGGCAGGAGCTAGGGATCAAGTGACAGGTGCTTACTCCATCTCATAGAACCAGGCTCTAGCCACTGGAATGCAGACCACTTCTGGCCCGCAGTTTCAATGTCATTAAGCCACTTAAGCCATATTAAGCTAATTTAAAATGATATCACAGGTTCTGTGGGCTTCCCCTTCAAAGTGTCCACCTTTTCCTGTTAAATATTTCCAATCAACACAATGTAAAACTAATGATTATAAAAACAATGATTATCCTTCTATTGTAATTTGACTCTTCCTAAAGGCCATTTTCTTCCATTTAATACTCCTTATATATTTATTTTCTTTCCAATTAATATCTTGAGGTTCCTCACCTTACTCAGAATTTGGTTTTTCAGTTTTTTAATCTCTTACATATAGTAATATAAAAGGCAACTTGAAGCTATACTGAGTAGATTGATTTACAAGTTATAATTTTCTGCATCCATATTTTTCCGAGACAGCTGGACACACCGAATATTATTCAGCAGAAGGCTAGGCCTTCTTTGAGAGGCAATGAATAAAAAAATATCCAAATGTCATCGCTTGAAAGAGGGCTTGTACTGTGGCCAATGTTTGCTTCCTGCTGTGGTTGGCCAACACAGCTATCTTTAAAATGTCAAGCTGAAAGAATATATTGTAGCTATTCTGGCATAAAGCTATTTCTTTGTTGACACCTGTTTCTTTCTCAGGTTGGGAAATTAAACATATACAAGGTGTATTAATGGGAAAAAACCTTTTGATTATGATGAAGAGATGGGAGCAGAAGGGGAGAGGAGGGAAAGGGAGGGAAAGGAGAAGGGGAAAGGGAAGGGAAGGGAAAGGCGAGGGAAAGGGAAAAAAAGGAAGGGAAGGAAAGGAAAATGTGCTTTGGTTGTGTTAGATACTCCCCCCCCCCCGGTGTTGCAGCAAGACAATAGTAGTTTCCACTCAGGTCCTCTCTTTGCCAACGGGAACAGAGAGGCCCCTGATTGGCTGGAGCTCTGGACAGCTCCCCTTTAAAAAGGGAGCTGTCCGACCATGCATTCAGGGGATGCCTGCACTTATACCAATAAAGAGCTGTTGTTATCGCTAGCCTTTTGTACCTTTCATTACCCGATCAAACAGGTTATCTGCCTGCAAATGGCTGAACTGAAAGTATAATCATAATCACGGTTTCATGAGATAAGCTATCCTTGTAAAGTCAGGGTTCTCCCTGGTACAAAGAATTGTAACCTTCTTTAGTTTTAGTTTTAGATCCATACATCCTTTACTTTCTACATAATTGAAATTGAAAACCCGATATTGCATTAGACCATAGAATTCAATATGGTTACTGCCCTGGTATAGAAGCTGTTTTTCAGCCTATTTGTCCTTGTTTTATTATCCTGTACCGTCTGCCAGATGGTAATAGTTAAAAAAAAAAAGGGTGCCCAGGATGAGTGTGAGTGCCTTCTGTGCATGTGCAGTGCTTGCGCATTACGTTGGGGCAGGTGGGTGGAGCCTCCCACAGCTGCTGCTACCGATTTGCCCAAACTGGAAAGAACTGGCTGAATACCACCTCTGTACCACTTTCCCTTTGAGATATTGTTTGAGCTCTTTTTGTAGGGAGAATTTATTCATCTTATCATGAATTGGATGTTCCAGAAGAAGAAAGCTGGAATGAAATGCATTCCCCATCGTCTCCTCCAATCTCAATATACAAAGCTTCTCACTTTAATTCTTGGAGAAGCTTATTCTTTTCCAAGAAACAGCCTGCTGTAACATTATGAGCCAATGCATGCTAGAGTGGGAATAAACCAATGGGGAACCTTTCTTTCTTGTGAAACCAAAAGTGGGGGGGGGAGGCAAATCAAAATGTAAGATTCACAGAGTGCCTAATATTTAAAATTCAGTTCATACAGAAACTATTTTTAGGAGGATTAATGTTTTTTTTTTAAATCCTCAAGTTAGTTAAAGAAATGCAAGGATATAAAGAAATAATTCAATGTTTAATTCCTCCATCTGAAAGCTGTAAGAAACATTGAGTATATCTGTTAATTGATTATTTATAATTTAATTTTAAAAATGTATTTAGAAAATTATATATTGCTCTTTCCATGTGCTTTGGGGAACATAAAAATATGTTAACAACCGTCATAAAGGCCATATTAAAACAAAACATAGAAAACATTAAACATTGAAAGAATAAAGTACTGAAAGCTCATGACGAATAACCAAGGTTTTTTCCCCCTCCTCATTCTATAACATGCTTGTAGAAATCAGAATAAACAGTTGATGGAAAACACATCTGGGTCAGTAGATAACTAAAACTAAGGCACAAAACACATCACAAAGCAAGACAAATGCAGCTACTTACAGTAAGATTTTTAATGAGTACCAAACACTGTAAATCAATCAGAGGATAATGGAAAGTAAATATCTCTCTACTTTTCACAATTTCTTTCTTTCTTTCTTTCTTTCTTTCTTTCTTTCTTTCTTTCTTTCTTTCTTTCTTTCTTTCTTTCTTATAAATAACAGTACTGTGGAAACTTTAGTAAGATCAAAAATCAAAACTTTTATCATATTGCAAAATAATTCAGTGAAGTTTGCAACTGTTTTATCAATGTCATACTGAACATTCACAGCATAAAATAAACAACTTCAGTTCATTACATTTTAGAAATCATAGCTGGCACTGATATAAGCTTTTTCCTCCTCTTTAAAGATTTATTGAAATCATCAGAGTGTTAACAATGTCTAGTTTCTATCATATTATTTGTATTTCATAATATTATAAAGCAATTAACTTGGAAAAAAGAGTGAGGGACAGACTAAGCAAGATCAAATGGTCATATAAGATGGAATAGCTATTTGGGATCCAAATAATTATCATTAGAAAGCTAGATCTGCCTTAATACCAGCAACTATGAATCACTGGTGTATACGATAAATTGAGCTTTCAGCTTTGGACTGAGATTCTCCATATAAGATGCCATTAGATTTTTCTGGAAAGAAAGATATGAGTGAAAAGAATCCACAGAGAGGAGGTTGACATTGTTCAGGCCACTGGTAACTTTTAGGAAAAACTCTCCACATACTCAGTAATAGAACAGGAAGGCATATATAATGTACCTATAAAGTAAAAAAAATATTGTTCCATTCTAAATCCAATAAATTCTTGGGCTCTACAACAGATCAAATGCAGACTTATATGTGTTCACTCTGCAGTTAAACTCAATAGTTCCTGTTCAGATAAATTGCCCCAACAATATATTCTTGTATCAGGTTGTTTGCTGATATAATCTATGTGTTTCAGAGGGCTTGCAATATAACCGAAAACTATGCAGCTATCTTCTTTTGCTGTCTATAGATTTGGAACCTTTCCTTTTTAAAATCATATTCAAATGAGGGGGTGGCATCTTTTCCTGTGTTTTTTTTTATATCTGTTGAATAGTTTATTTCTACTACTATTATACTACTGCTAAACAATTTTATTTTACATCTGCATATTTTTAAGTTGACAAAGGGAAAAAAAATAAAGGGTAAAGAGGGTTCTATCAGAATTGGAGAGATCGTGGGTGCAGAAAGAGAAGCCGAAGGACCCTGCAATAAGCTTATTATTGTTGAAAAGGACAATACCTGTCTTTGAGAAAATCATAGTTGCTTTGTATTTATGAGGTAAAGCTTGCCTTTTAAATATGCAGAGCTCGGGCAATTACAAATACACAAAGTGCATATGAGAGGAATGCATATTTAATTTATGTAATACCTGGAGCATTATAATGATAAAATGCTTTATATAAGCGGTGATAAAAATGTCACACAATTCTCATTTATACTATATTTGTCACTGTGAGTTTTCTACTTAATGGCTAATTAAATTGCCAAGAAAACAATGTCTGGGCGATGCAGGACCCACACTCTGCAGTTTAGAGAAATATTTTGCTTTACTAACTAGAAATGCCTGAAGTTAGAAAAAGATTAGTGACAGGTGAACGTATTTGGGCTCATTTTTGGAATAGACTCAGTAAATGTAAGAGCTTTCAGCCAGCATTTAAAAGGAAAATACCGTATTTTTCGCCCTATAAGACACTCCGGAATATAAGACACACCCAATTTTAAAGGAGGAAAATCTAGATAAAAAAGATTCTGAACCAAATACTGTAGTAAAATATTTTATATCAACTGTATAAAGTTAACAGCAGTTTAAGAACAATTTTATGTCAACCATGTAACATATTAAGAACTATCTTTACTCTCATTAACAGTCAGTAAAGTCAGTAAACAGTGAAAGTAACAAAAATAAGGCTGTAATGTTTTTATTCGAACCCCAAGAATTCCTCTTCTTCGCTGCTATCAGAAATGAGGAAGGACAGATCCACGCAGTCATTGTCATCACTTTCTTCCTCACTGGTGTCAAATAAGACGTCATCTTCTGTTCCATCCAAGGCATTACTAACGCCACACTTCTTGAAGGATTTTACAACAATGTCCTCCTTCACGGAGTCCCATGACCTTTTAACCCATTCACACACTTGTGTGATAGTGGGCCTTTTCATCCGCTCAGTAGACGTCAGATCATGGTTCCCAGCTGCCATCCAGGTGTTCCACTCCTCTCGCATCAGAACTTTGAACGGTTTGTTAATGGAAACATTAAACATTCGGCCTATAAGACGCACCCAGATTTTCACCCTCTTTTTTTGGAGTAAAAAAGTGCGTCTTATAGGGCGAAAAATACGATATGTTGTTGGGAATATTTTTTTTTTAATTTGTTATGTTGAGATGTGGAACGTTTTCACTGTAGGCACACACTTTCCTATGGTCTTCTGCCCATAGATCCATATATCATTTACATCCTGCCCAGGGTGCCAAACTTTGAGCGTCTCAAATACCAAGTACAGTAGACAACAAAGAGAATGCTTAATTGCTTCTCCATTTCACTCTCTTCATTTTGCTTTATTTATGAGTAAGAATTAGTTTGGGGTAGTGGTTAAAACACCAGACTAGAAAATAGGACACTGTGAATGCTAACCCTACAGTTGGCATGAAGACAGCTGGGCCTTGGGCCAGTCATGCTCTTTTAGCCCTAAGAAAAAGGAAATGACAATCCACTTCTGAAAATGTTGCAAGGCAGGGATGTTTTTAAACTAAAATATTCAGGGATTAAAGTGCAACAGTAGGGGGGGGGGGAATCAATGGATGACCAGCTTTCCCATCTCCCAACCCTTCTGTTTCCCATATAATTGTGCACTATATTGCCAAAAGTATTTGCTCACAACTGCTTCTGATTATGTGGATGGGTGAGCGAATACTTTTGGCAATATAGTGTGTCTGAAATTGACCTGAGTTGTTTGGATTGCCTGGGGATCTATGCTGATTATCCCCCTCATTGCAACTCTTCTTGCAAGTCCAGCAACCTAGGCAAAATAAGAAAGAGGAAATTGACCAGAGTTAATTACCAACGGAATAGCTGAAATCATCTAATGTCTTCCAAGTACACTAGAGGAAAAAAGAAATGCTTCACTTCAGCAAGTTGCTTGCTTTTTAAAAAAAAAATGCTATAACCTATCAGTTTCCGAGAGAGTCAACTGTTATAAAAATGGATGTTTTCTGTCCTCAGGAATAATGGTGGCATATTAAGATTTTACACTCTTGCAAGCCTTGATCATGATGTTGTTTGATCACTAGAAAACTAATCTCATGTCAAAAACTGATGATGCTGTCTACTAACTGAAGAGACAAAACCTCCTAAAGCATAAGTATTTATTCTGATCTGAGTTTCGACTGCAATTTAATTGAAAAAAAAAGTGTCCAAATATTTCTGGGCATATTGAAGATTAACACCGAGAAGGCGGATTTGCATTTTCTTTTATATTTATAACTGGATTGCTTAAAATGAGATCACCTAGAAGCTTCCTTTCTTTGGTTGTTTTACAATGGTTGAAATAGATAAGCAGAAGAGCCAGTTTTAAAGCAAATTTCTTTTAACTTGATTCGACATAACTTTGGTATTTACTTCCTTACCTCTCTACACCTCTAAAAAAAAACTTGATAAAACTCCTATCCAAATGTTTGCTTAACTCCATTTTACAGAAGGCCCAGTTCAAAACATACATGATTATCTATGTATGGCATTTTATTTTACATTCAGACCTACTAATATAAGCTGAAGAACATTAATGATACATCCTAGGATTACAAGTTGGCAATGTGTACATTTCTACTCAGGGAGGGGCTATTTACCAATAAAGGTTTATTTGTAGCTCGGGGTTGACAAGAGGCATCCTTGGTCCTCCCTGAGCTTGTTTGTTTTCTTGAACATGTTTCGTTATCCTAACTAAGTAACATCATCAGTGCTGAAACAGGTATGCTGTTTTCTGTCAGTTTATATTTCAGTGACTTGTTTGTCTGGCCTGCTCCTTAAGGCCCAGGCTCCTTAGGGCCACAACAGGAAGCAGTTGTTGGAGCTAAGCAGCCACCATGAGAAAGAGTTGGCAAAACAGCTCAGTTCAAATTGGATCTGACAGAGAAGGAAGCTCAGCATAAGCACCTCACTGACAAGCATAAGCTTTCCAAGCAGAGGGAAGACCTGCAGGAGTGCAAGACCAGGTACTAGTGCCTGGAGGCTCAGCGGGCTGAGATGGTCAGCCAGTTCCAGGCCATGATCCAGTCCCTCTGGCTCTTTGCCACCAGTGGTGCTTTCCTGCAGCCTTTGCCCAAAGCCCTGCACCAGGAGGCTGAAGCAGACCCCAAGTTGGAATTTCTCCCCCTCTGACCCTTACAAAAAGACCTCTGCAGCAACACAGACATTCATTGCACATTTCCAGCCCAGGGGCCATAGTTTGAGAACCCTTGATTTAGTGCAATATAAAAAATGCAAATAATGTTTCTGCAGACCACCAAAATTTTCTTGCAGACCACCAGTGGTCCACAGACCAGTTGGTGACCACTGATTTACACTATCAGGTCCAACCTCCTTCTCAGAGCTGCAATCCAAATAAAAGTTTCCTTGAGAAACAGTTCCCTGATCTCTGCTTAAATATAACCAGTGAATGAGAACCTATCACTTCTCTGGGTAATTGGTTTTATTGTCAAAGTTTTCCTCCTGCTAGGAGGAAATTTTTACATTTTGGGTTTGAGGTTTTTAACCCCCTCCCTTCCTCCCCCTTAACATTGATCAGAGATTCTGGGCAAGTTGGCCCTGGTAGGAAAGATTTGTGTGCAAATACTTGTTCCACTAATCTCTGACGTATACATGTGTTTTGGTAAACCCACTGTAAAACATTCTCAGAGCTTTATTTATTTGTTTATGTGAGGATGCTACTGAACTGAAAGAGATCTGGCGAAGATTCTAAAAAGACTTCTTTCCACTTTCTGTCAACTTCACTTTAGCTGACATTTAGCCAACCTTGCATACGGCAAGCATTGCATTAATCTTTATTTCTATTGGATTCCTTCATGTTTATTCCTCCAGACTGCCACTGGGAGAGAAACTGGAACAAAACAAAAGGACCTCTGTACTTTTTCTAGCCAAAGGCATGGAGTGGTATCTAGGAGAGTGGAACAGACAACTGTATCCTCAATGTTAATATGTTCCTGCAAAAGTCTTTCCAGAAGATCTCACATATGCAAGAGCTTCCACTAAAGTCTTAAATCCTCCGTAGGAATACTGGGTACACTCGATGAAGACATTCAGAGGAAAACATAGAAGTCAAGGATGAACAGGTTTGCCAAATCCAGTAGCTGTGTTCTGTATATTATGAAAATTAGCTTCAATTCAACTTGGGTTTTCATTTGACCCTGCTGCTTTTAACTAGCTTTCTTCTTCCTCAGCCTCTGCATGAGTATTTTTTTCTCATTCTTGGCCTCCTTCATCCATTTGCTTGTAGGTGCTGCTATTCTGATGTGCCTTTGCTCTCCAGAAAACACAGAAACACCTCAGGTCACCCTTTGCTGGCTTATAATGCTGTTCCTTCTAATTGCTATTCTTGCTGTCTCTTCTGGCCAAATAGGAACCTTCCCTGTACATTTGCCTACTCAGGGCCACTTCCTGCTATTCTCAATGCTCTTGACCTCTTATTTTACCTTCTCCCACCATGGTCTCCTCTACTTTCCTTCTGTAACACAAAAACATGGTTCCAGTTGCTCACATGACTGCCCTCCTGAAGCGTTCCTACTGCCAATTCTGTTATGCATACCTCCTCCTGGCTCCTATGCTTTTCTACACCATATCCTGTAATGGAACAAAGTAAAGTAAAAATATTCAAATCCATGATACACCTACAGCAAAGCTAATATGTCTAAGTTCTCAATCTGCCATGGAATCTTGTGTTAATAAAATTGGGAGGGGTAATTATGTGCACACTGTCATTCCTAGTGTAAAATCAGGCTAACAAAAATCTTCCAAGCAAGATACACCAGAACAGATCCTATCTGAACAAGATTCTTGTCACTCAGGGTGACAAATTTGTGATCCTATACATGCTGCTGAACTCCCAGCATCCTTCACCATATTAGCTAAAACTATTGGGAGGTGTGACTCAATTTCACAATCCTGACTTATATAATTTGCACTATTTGCTCCCTCTTTTCATTTCATTTTACAACAGGCCTTACCCAATAAAGATGAATTCTTCACTTACCAATATATGTTTATAGTTCTCTGCCTTCTACAGTAGTTGGCATTTGGCTGTTTGTTTATGTTGATTTTTCCTTGCATTACATCTATCAAGGGGCATGAGAGGTAGAGCAAGTATTCATTGCCATTCCTTCTATCACAGACTACAATAGAATGGAGAGGGTCTCTCTTGTGATCTCTGACAGAAGGAAAGGCAATGGAAACTCAGCTAGGACTCAACATATGGCTAAAGTGATCCATCAGGAAGCTCAAACAGCAGACAGTGAATAATAAATGACCATTTAACAGCAAGTATTCCTTAACACTTTTCCTAACCAGCCATGAGCTGGTAAAACCAACTGCAAATAAATGCATTCTTGAAAATTATTTTCTCTGGGTAGGCCTGAATTAATGGGTCAAATTAATTGTTACAAGCTGTTCATTGAGCTATATCAACTGTAGGCTGACTGACAATTAATATAGGGCATAAAACACACCTGAATCTCCTAATTCAGATTTTTGTTTTCCAACTAATTAGAAAGGCTTACAGAGTATGTTTCACTAAAGATTTGGCCTTATGGGGCCTTAGAATTCTAGATCCCCACTTTGGATGAATGACAGGATCCGTAATAGGACCAATTTGTAGTGCTGTTCCATAGCAGTATCTGGGACTGTCACATCAACAGTTTGGCTATTTTGTCATGATTCATGCTCTTTAAGAATGAATGACATGCTTTCTAAAGATACTGAAATAAACTTGTCCCAAAGGGACAATGAAACATCTGCTCACAGAACAAAGCTTCTTCAGGCTCACTTCCTCCACCCTCAGCAAATCTTCTCTAGAGGATCCCCAATTACAGAAGGAACCATTATCCAAGCTGTTATCAATCCACTGGTGGAGAGGCTTATTCTGATAAAACCCTAAAAGCATGCGAAGAAGAGACTTCTTAAGGGTTTTTTACAGGGGCTTTTAAACCAAATTTTAAGGGGGGGGATGGGTTGATTCGGATGGCTCAGATAGGCTTGGTGGGGAGTCTGCCAGGGCACAGGCCAGCGCTAACTAATGGGCGCAGGTTGGGAGGGCTAGGAAGGGTTGGGATTCCGGGGGAGACATTAAGCCATTCCATTGGGGGGTTCACCATCTCTACTGTTTGTGGCAGAGGCAGATATGGTGGGGGCCGAGGGCCAAATGATGTTCGGAGGATGCGGGTTTGCTGTTTAAGAGCGATTGCGCGTTCCGACCCTCATCGCCCTTCTTGCACCCCCGGGTGCTCGGGATTACAGGACCCTGGTCTCCAGCTGGTGTCGCTTAACGCCAGGTCTGTGGTACATAAGGCTCCCCTCATTTACGACCTCATACAAGAGGGTAGAACGGACCTGGCGTGCATTACGGAGACCTGGTTGGGCCATGAGGGGGGTGTGCCCCTTAGCGAACTATGCCCACCAGGCTTCCGGGCGTTTCACCAGCCGAGAGCCCAGGGCAGGGGCGGGTGGTGGTGGTGGTTATTAGGGAAAGTCTCAGACCTCATGAGGTCACTGTGCCTCAGATAGGCGGGTGTGAGTCCCTCTTTGTGAAGTGGGGCCTTGGAGCTCAGGTGGGCCTTTTTGTTACATACCTGTCTCCCTGCTATGTTTCATCGGCCCTGCCGGAGCTGCTGGATGTATTAGCTGGATTGGCGGTTGATTTCCCCAGGCTCATGGTCCTGGGGGATTTCAATCTGCCTTCCATTGGTGAGACATCCGAGTCAGCTCGGGAGTTCATGGCTTCCATGACAGGTATGGACCTAACTCAGTTAATTCAAGACCCCACCCATAATGGGGGACACACACTCGACCTGATTTTTGTCTCTGGGCAGTGGATGAATGATCTAGATTTAGGGGATATTTCTATTCAACCCTTGTCATGGTCTGATCATTTCCTCATCAGGCTTGACTTCCATACCGCTACCCCTCGCTGCAGGGAGGCGGAACCGACTAGATGGTTCCGCCCCAGGCACTTGATGGACCCCGAAAGGTTCCTGATGGAGCTTGGGACTTTTCCTGAATCCCTTGCTCACAACTCGACCGAAGCCCTAGTGGAAGCCTGGGATAGGGCTGCCACTGGGGCTTTGGGATCGTGTTGTGCCTTTGCGGCCTCTGACCCGGTGTCAATCCTGGATGGCTCCCTGGTTTACCGAGGAGCTCCGGGAGATGAAACACCAGAAAAGACGCCTAGAGAGTGGCTGGAGGGCCAGCCGGTCCGAATCTGATCGAACACTAGTAAGAATTCATATAAAATCCTACTTAGTGGCGATAGAAGCGGCAAAATGGCAATATTTTTCCGCTCTTATCGCGTCCGCAGATAACCGCCCAGCCGCCCTATTTAGGTTGACCTGCTCCTTACTTAACCAAGGAACTGGGGAAGACCCCTTGCAGGGTAGGGCTGAACAATTTGTTCAGTATCTGCAGGATAAAATCGCTCAGATCCGGACAGGCCTGGACTCTGACTGGGTAGATTCGGGCGAGCCGACGGGGATGAATCTTGAGGAGACAATCTGGGATGGGTTTGACCCTGTGACCCCCGAAGGCATGGACAGGATTATGGGGAGACTCAGTGCTGCCTCTTGTGTGCTGGACCCGTGTCCCTCTTGGTTAGTTTCGGCTTCCCTGGAGGTGACACAAGGCTGGCTCCAGGCGATTACCAACGCTTCATTGAGAGAGGGGTTCTTTCCCACTGCCTTGAAGGAGGCAGTGGTGAGGCCCCTCCTCAAGAAGCCTTCTCTGGACCCAGCTTCTTTAGCCAACTATCGTCCGGTCTCCAACCTTCGCTTTGTAGCAAAGGTTGCCGACAGTGTGGTAGCACATCAGCTTCCCCAGTACCTGGATGAAGCTGTCTACCTGGATCCGTTTCAGTCGGGTTTCAGGCCCGGGTACAGCACGGAGACGGCATTGGTCGCGTTGGTCAATGATCTCTGGCGAGCCCGGGACAGGGGCTGTTCCTCTGTCCTGGTCCTATTAGACCTCTCGGCGGCTTTCGATACCATCGACCATGGTATCCTACTGCAACGACTCAGGGGGTTGGGAGTGGGGGGCACCGTTTTACGGTGGTTCTCCTCCTACCTGTCGGATCGGTCGCAGTTTGTGTTGACTGGAGGGCAGAGATTGACCCCCAGGCGCGTCACTTGTGGGGTGCCCCAGGGGTCGGTTCTCTCACCCCTCCTGTTCAACATATACATGAAACCGCTGGGTGTGATCATCCGTGGTTTTGGGTACGGTATCATCAATATGCTGATGATACCCAACTTTTCATCTCTACCCCAAACCACCCAAACGATGCCCTCGACGTGATGTCCCAATGCCTGGAGGCTGTGCGGATCTGGATGGGGAGGAACAGGCTCAAGCTCAATCCCTCCAAGACTGAGTGGCTGTGGTTTCCGTCATCCCGATTTGTACATCTTGTTCCATCTTTGACAATAGGGGGAGAAATTTTAGCCCCCTCAGAGAAGGCTCGCAATCTGGGAGTCCTCCTGGATACGCGGCTTAGTTTAGAAGAACACCTGACGGCCGTGACCGGGGGGGGGGCTTTTACCAGGTTCGCCTGGTACGTCAGTTGCGCCCCTTCCTGGATCGGGATGCTCTGTGCACAGTCAATCATGCCCTCGTCCTTTCTCGCCTAGACTACTGCAATGCTCTCTACATGGGGCTGCCCTTGAAGAGCACCCGGAGGCTTCAGCTGGTCCAGAATGTGGCCGCACGGGATGTCATGGGGGTACCTAGGTGCTCCCATGTTACACCCCTTTTAGGCGGCCTGCACTGGTTGCTGGTGGTTTTCCGGGTGCGATTCAAGGTATTAATTATGACCTTTAAAGCACTCCATGGCTTAGGCCCAGGGTACCTGCGAGACCACCTACTGCCACCAGTAGCCTCCCACCGTTCAGTATGATCCCACAGAGTTGGCCTCCTCAGGGTGCCGTCGGCCAGGCAGTGTCGGCTGGTGACCCCCAGGGGGAGAGCCTTCTCTGTGGGAGCGCCTTCCCTCTGGAATGAGCTCCCCCCGGAGCTTCGCATAATCCCTGACCTCCAGTCCTTCCGACGCACCCTAAAAAGTTGGCTTTTCCAGCAAGCCGGCCTGGCCTGTTAATTTTAATTTTAACTTATTTTAAATGTATTGTTTTTTTAAAAAAAATCAGTTTGGTTTTTTTGGATATGGATTTAATCTTTTTTAAATTTTGGGATGTGTGTTTTTTAATGTTGTACGCCGCCCTGAGTCGTTTTGGAGGAGGGCGGCATATAAATCCAAATAAACCATAAAACCATAAACCTAAGGTTACTCCTGTTTAGTCTGAAGGTACATTTACGAATATCATGGGGTAAAGTCTTCTTTGAAAAGGCTATATCATTTCAGATGGCTGGTGAAACACTTGAATATTTAGAATGGTTCCTCATCTGTAGAAATCTAGTAAACCAGCCTTAATATTCTGGATGTGCATAAACTTTCTTTAAAAACTGGGAAAACATAGCTCCATCCATACAATTAAACAATGCAAGAAACAAGTCAGGTGGAGTGAGAATCTAAGTCAAAATGCATTAAACTTTAATTCTCTGGTACACATTTTTAAAAAATGACTCTGTCAAAAGCATGTGATCTGCATTTAGAGATCCAGGCTTAAAAATCTAATTTAACCTAGTGGTGTTGTGAATTGTGAGAAACTACGAATGAGCTTCTATGAATTTCCATAGAAATAGTGATATGTTAAGGAAGATGTGTTTAGCTCAAAAGGCAAGAAAGCCCTCACTTCAGAAGACTTTAAAAAAGAAACTTAAAAGACTTAAAACAAAACAAAAAACAAAAGACTTTAAAGTGCATAAGTTTTTTTTTAAAAAAACCAACTGGGTGAAAGTTTCAAATAAAATTCATCTTGAGCTTCTTGGCTCAAATCAAAGACCTTTCTGCAATATATTTTTCTGGGAGCATAAGCCATCATTTAATTCAACTTTGCTTGATGCCTTCCCCGTTTAGATGGGCTTAACCCTTCATTTCTTTCAAATGACCTAGCATTTATTATTATTATTATTATTATTATTATTATTATTATTATTATTATTATTATTATTATTATTATTATTATTATTATTATTATTATTATTATATTGTATCACAGCAGCCAGTTGTTTTGCTGGATTTGGCATTGATTACTAGTCGGGCCCCACTCAGGGGCCTAGGACGTCATAACATATTTTCATAATATACGTGCAGATACAAGCAGTGCAGCTTTTTGCATTTGACTGATGGTGATTTTGTCAAGTTTTAACTGTTTTAAATGTAACTCCAGTCCTTTTGGAATAGCACCCAGTGTGCCGATTACCACTGGAATTACCACTCCTGGTTTGTGCCATAATTGTTGGATTTCAATTTTTAAGTCCTGGTATTTCGCAATTTTTCATGTTCCTTCTCATTGGAATTACCACTGCTGGTTTGTGCCATTATTATTATTATTTATTATTTATTCACATTTCTAAACCGCCCCCTCTACCAAAAAGGGACTCGGGGCGGTGTACAGTCCACAATAAATCACAGATAAAATACAAATATAAATAGGGCTATAAATATATGTATGTATGTGGAGGAGGTCAAAATTAAGAGTCCTGTACAGAAGAATAAATAAATATGAGGCTAAAAGCCCTAAAAACAATTAAAACTAAAACATTACCCTTAAAATAACTAGATGAGAATATACTACCAGGAGTTCATAGATGTAACATTTATAATCATGCCAGGCCAGCTAGTCGGAACAGGTGAGTCTTCAATTTTTGACGGAAGGAGCGGAAGTCCGAGGTGGTTCTAATGTCGGGGGGGAGGTCATTCCAGAGGGTTGGGCCCATCACAGAGAAGGCTCTACTCCTCGGCGCCGCCCGCTGGCATTGCCTAGTGGACGGCACTTGGAGAAGGCCCTCTCTGTGAGAGCGGATTGGCCGCAGGGATGTATGTGGGAGGATGCGATCCCGCAAGTAACTAGGTCCTGAGCCATGGAGCGCTTTAAAGATAGTAATCAGGACCTTGAAATGCACCCGAAAAACCACAGGTAGCCAGTGCAGCTCGCGCAGGAGCGGTGTTATGTGGGAGTATCTAGACCTCCCCATGATAACCCGCGCGGCTGCGTTCTGGACTAGCTGCAGTCTCCGGGCGCGTCCCAAGGGAAGCCCCATGTAGAGAGCATTATAGTAATCTAGGTGAGACGTCACCAGCGCATGAGTGACTGTGCGTAGGGCGTCCCGGTCCAGTAGGGGGCGCAATTGGCGCACCAGGCGAACCTGGTGGAACGCCCCCCTTGCCACGGCTGCCACATGGTCATCCATTGACAGCCGGGCATCTAGGAGGACGCCCAAATTGCGCGCCCATTCCACAGGGGGCAGTAACTCGTCCCCTATGGCCAGCGATGGAGTCAGCTGGCTGAACTGAGGTGCCGGAAGCCACAGCCACTCAGTCTTGGAGGGGTTGAGTTTGAGTCTGTTGTCCCCCATCCAGACCCTGATGGCTTCCAGACACCGGGACATCACTGCGACAGCCTCGTTGGGGTGGTTTGGGGTTGAAATGTACAGCTGCGTGTCATCAGCGTACAGATGGTATTCAACCCCAAAACCACGGATGATCTCACCCAGTGGCTTCATGTATGCATTGAACAGAAGGGGCGAGAGAACCGACCCCTGCGGCACCCCACAAGAGAGTGGCCTCGGAGTCGATCTCTGCCCCCCTGTCAACACATATTGCATCCGGCCGGAGAGGTAAGAGTCGAACCACTGTAACATGGTGCCTCCAACTCCCATCCCCTCCAGCCGGCGCAGAAGGATACCATGGTCGATGGTAACAAAAGCCGCTGAGAGATCTAATAGGACCAGGATAGAGGAACAACCTCTATCTCTGGCCCTCCAGAGATCATCAACCAACGCGACCAAGGCTGTCTCAGTGCTGTGCCCGGGTCGGAAGCCGGACTGGCGTGGGTCTAGATAATCGGATTCATCGAGGTGACGCGGAAACTGCTGCGCCACCACATTCTCAACAACCTTCGCCAAAAAAGGGAGGTTGGAGACTGGACGATAATTAGCTAGTTCCATTTGGTCGAGTGAAGGCCTCTTGAGTAAGGGCCTCACCACCGCCTCTTTCAAGACGGTAGGTAAGGATCCCTCACCCAACGAGGCGTTCACCAGGCCCAGAAGCCAGCCTCGTGTCACCTCCCAGGATGCCAGTACCAGCCAGGAGGGACACGGGTCCAATGAACATGTGGTGGGTTGCAGCCTTCCACGCAACCTGTCTAAATCCTCGGGGGCAACAGAGTCAAACTCCTCCCAGAGTGGACTCACAAGACTCACTGTTGACTGCCCGTCCAGACCACTGGAGGGGGCCCATCCGCTCCAGATCTGAGCGACTTTGTTCTGCAGATATTCTCCAAACTCCTCTGCTCTACCCTGTAAGGGTGCCCCCGCGTCTCTTGCACCAAGAGGGAGCGGGTGACCCTAAACAGGGCAGCAGGGCGGTTATCCGCAGATGCAATAAGAGCGGCACAATGTCTACGTTTGGCCGCTCTCAATGCCACGAGGTAAGTCCATAAATAGGCTCTTACCTGTGTTCGGTCAGACTCGGAGCGTGAGGACCTCCACCTGCTCTCTAGACGTCTCCTCTGGCGCTTCATCACCCTCAGCTCCTCGGTATACCAGGGAGCCCGGGTGGGTTGCTGCCGTAGGAGAGGTGGCAAAGGCGCAACCCGGTCCAAGGCCCCAGCCGTCGCCCTATTCCAGGTGGCCACTAGGTCCTCCGACCGAGCACGGGTCAGGGCTACAGGTAGCGGCCCAAGCTCCGACTGGAACCTAACTGGTTCCATCAGATGCTTGGGGCGGTACCAGCTTGGACAAACTGGTTCCGTATCCTCGCGGTGGGGGTAGCGCCAGGGAAGTCTAGCCGGAGACAGGAGTGATCTGACCATGACAGGGGAGTAATGTCTAAGTCCCCTATTCCCAGATCACTCGTCCACTGCTCAGATACAAAAACAAGGTCCAGTGTGTGGCCACCTTCATGTGTGGGGCCCTGAATTAGTTGGGTCAGGCCCATGGCTGTCATGGAAGCCATGAACTCCCGAGCCACCTCGGGTGCTGCTCCCATCGACGGCAGGTTGAAATCCCCCATAACCAAAAGTTTGGGGATCTCCACCGCCGTCTCCGAGATCAGCTCGAGGAGCTCGGGCAGGGCTGCTGACGTATAGCGAGGAGCCAAGTATACAATCAGCAGACCCCACTGCCTCCCTGGGCCCCATTTCACACCAAGTGACTCACACCCGGGTATCTGAGAAACAGTGAACTCCCTCGGCTCTAGACCATCCCGTATAACCACCGCCACCCCTCCACCCTTACCCAGGGCCCTGGGCTGATGAAATGCATGGAAACCTGGTGGGCACATTTCCACAAGGGGCAAACCACCCTCGTGACCCAACCAGGTCTCTGTTATTCCTGCAAGGTCCAGCTCCCCCTCAGAGATCAACTCATTAATGAGGGGGGCCTTGTTGGTCACGGACTTTGCATTGCAAAGCATCAGCCGCAGGCCCTGTCTCTGTAGATCCCGACCACCTAGGTTGCGGGGGTTGGTACAAACGACCGGGCGTAGCCAGCAGCCACGGTCTCCCAACCGACCTTGTGATCTTCTCTTGTCCTCGCATCCCCCCCTCCCCGCGACCGTTGTAATAAAATAACCCTCTACTGGAATAGTTTGTTCCCTCTCCCCCCCCACTCCGCTCACTTCCCTCCTGGACTCACCTGTTCGTGTGGCACTGGCTTCCCTCCTGGCCTGGTTATCCCCCCCCTTCCCAGAACCCCCTAAAAACAGTATAAAACATTTTGCTAAAAAGACCGTCAGCTTCCTCTTCTTCCACCTCTCGGGGTTCACGAACCCGTCATCAAGGCTGGCCCTTGAGAGAGCCAAGGGCCATACCTGCGAGAGAGGGGCCTCCCGCAGGCGAAGCAGGTCTGTCCTCGAGTAAATTGGTAGGTTGTTGACCATCCCGATTGGGTAGGGGTGCAGATGATATAAAAGTTAATAGTTAAAAACCAGTGGGCTAGAGTCTCAATGGAGGGCGGAGGGTTTTTCAATGTCCAGGTGGTACTTAGAACTTGGAGAGAAAGGGGGGGAGAGCAAGCCATGATTGAATATCCCAGATGGTGGGGGGAAAGGCAAAGGTGGTAAATGGAAAATGTAGGCACAGGATAGGTGATAGTTCCATTCATCTGTTTCATGGTGTATGTGCCCCCCCCCCGATGGATGAGGGGGCATTCTTGGCCCAGCTGCTAGGCTCCCAATGTTAGTCCGCTCGAGCCAGCAGGGGCCCGGGAGGGGGGGAATGGGAGTAGCCAGAAGCAAGTAGCCAGGAATGACAAGATGACAAAATATCCCAAGGGGTCCCTGGCTGCAACTTTCTCCATTCAACCATCGTCGCAGTCATCTCCCCTTGTCTCTTCCAGCAGCCTCCGGCTGCCTCCCAGTCCTTCTCACCTATCAGATGTTTCCTGTTTCTCTCCCTCGGGTCCTTTGATGTTTCAGGGATCTCTCCAGTGCCTCCAATGCCTCCAATGCCTCCGGGGCCTCTCACCCCCTTCTTCTCACTCTCCTTCAGCTTTTCCGGCTCTTTTCCGGCTCTTTTAGGGTTTTTCGGTGTTTTTCTTCTATTCTTGGTGTTTCTCAGCGTTTCCCGCCGGCGCAGCCATTGCTTTTTCCTGCCGGTGGCCGTTTGCAGCCGTTTGCAGCCCTCCAGTCCTCTCCTCACTCTGGTCTTCACCGACCACTCTGGCGGGCCAAAACAAGCCCGAAACATGCCTGGGTGGTCGGGCTATCGAACTCACGGCCCCCTCGGATGATACGGGGGCCGGCAGCAACCCTTAACCGGGCAGGAGCTCCATGGTGTTCTTGGAGCTCAGGAGACGCCTGCCATAATTGTTGGATTTCAATTTTTAAGTCCTGGTATTTCGCAATTTTTCATGTTCCTTCTCGTTGACCCTGGTATCACCTGGTATTGTGATTGTAACCTTATTTTTCTCAACCAGTGTGATGTCTGGTGCATTATGCGCCAGTATTTTGTCCGTTTGTATACGAAAATCCCATAGGATCCCATAGGATCCCATAGGATCCCATAGGATGATGATGATGATGATGATGATGATGATGATGATGATGATTTTAGTTCAGTCATGTCTGATTTAAGGAAACTGACTGAACAAGACCTTGCAGCTTTCTTGACAAGGTTTTCCAGAAGTGTTTATCATTGCCTCCTTCCTAGGGCTGAGAGGAAGGGACTAGTCTAAAGCCCCAGCTGGCTTTGTGTTGAAGGCAGGACTAGAATTCATAGTCTCCCAGTTTCTAGCCTGATGCTTGCAACCACTTCACTAAACTGGCTCTCAAGAAGATTCTGTACCAACCTCTGAGAGTTTTGCAAATTTCCCTGTACAATTTACATTGCAAGCACTGTCTCTCTTGATTAACACATTAACATTACATGCAGTTAGAGCACAATGTTTTGGAGAACTGAATGCAGAAGTGTGCAAATATTTCATGAAAGCCTACTTAGAAAAGAAAAGAAAAACCTTTTAAATTGATTCAGAAATCTGGAAAAATGCAAGACAAAGATCAAAATGGATAATGTCATCCTTTCCTATAGAGGAAAAAGCTTTATCCGTATTCACTTCCTTTGTACTATATATTATATGGTACATTTGTATCTGGGCCTTCCCATTTCTCTGTTCTAGCAACAACAGAAATCTCTCACAGGAGCTACTTCCTACTAGAAAAGAATACCCATCCTCTTGATTGTATTGCATTTTTCCTTTCTACCGTCTGTCTATTTGTATTTCTGGGTAACAAGACCAGAGTATTAAGTTCCAAAGGGGTCAGTGGAAAGGCTGCCGTCATCTACTTCTTTTCAAGAGCTGATCTTCTTTTCTGCTGTCCAGAGGACTCATTTGACCAAGTTTAATTCTCTCACTTTATTATGGACATGATTTAAAGTAAATGAAAAATATACAGCATAGCTTAGCTTTCACAAGATAAATTGATCCCTCCCCCATTTTTTCTTCTTCTTATATCAAAATATCATTTTCTCCCTTTGATCACATGAAATAATTATTAGGATGACTGGAAATAAATGAGAATCAGATATTTTGGCTCTATTATTTAATATTATACTTAATGTATATGAGGTAAAGCTAAACGACTCTTTGTTTTTTAGCTTTTCTTTTATTTTTTGATGAATTGGCTGGATAAGGGGAAACATTTTTCCGCACCTTTTTCAGTCTTTTTGAAAATTTCCCTGTTCGTTTTTTTCCAGTTTAAAGAGGCAGTTGGTGAATAAATATGTTTTTGGCATGATTTCAAATATCCATTTTTTTGTAGGTTTGTCAAGTCTATTGAGAATAAAGAAGAAACAGCCTCGGAGGGAAGATGTTGATGATAATGATGATGATGGTGATATTTCCTATGATTATTTATTTCATTTATAAACTGTTTGATTGCCAAATCTCACACTCTTTCTTTATCATCTCTCTCTTTTCTATCTATCTATCATCTATCTATCTATCTATCTATCTATCTATCTATCTATCTATCTATCTATCTATCTGTCTGTCTGTCTGTCTATCTATCTAGCTAGCTAGCTAGCTAGCTAGCTATCTAGCTAGCTAGATAGCTAGCTATCTAGCTAGCTAGCTATCATCTATCTGCTATGGCAAATCTAGACAGCATACTAAAAAACAGAGACATCACCCTGCCAACAAAAGTGTGTATAGTTCATTGCCAGAGGGAATGTTGATCTTCTGGGAGGGAAATAGGATTAGAATTAATACAGTGCAGGAGACTGAAGCCTTCATTAAAAAGCATTTCTCCCTCCTAGAGGACGAACACAGCGAAGATAGTGGAAAGGACAGCAAGGTGCAAGACAAGAGGGAGGGGGGGCTGTGGCTCCACCTGGGGACAGGGAAGAAGGAGCAATATTGAAAAGGGTCAGGTCACAAAAATAAAAGTATTTGAAATATTAGTAATTGTTGATATTCTAGAAAGTGACAAAGGAAAAATGATTGAACACATGGTTGACAATATAGAATAAGACTCTGTTTTCTGCTTATCTTTTATATTTTGTTTTTAAGATTGTAAAAATTGTGAGATTTGGATGGATTTCTATCACTAGTGTGGGAGCTGCCAAATTTTTCTATGTATCCCCTTACCTTTTCCCATAAATGTTTAAAAACCAATAAAATTCTTTTAAAAAAAGTGTGTATAGTGAAGGCTATGGTTTTCCCAGTTGCAATATATGGTTATGAAAGTTGGACCATAAGAAAGGCTGAGCACCAAAGAATTGAGGCCTTTGAACTATGGTGCTGGAGAAGACTCCTGTGAGTCCCTTGGACTGCAAGACAATAAAACCGGTCAATCCTAGAGGAGATCAACCCTGACTGCTCTTTAGAAGGCCAGATCCTGAAGATGAAATTAAAATACTTTGGCCACCAAATGAGAAGGAAGGACTCACTGGAGAAGAGTCTAATGCTGGGAAAGATGGAGGACAAAAGAAGAAGGGGATGACAGAGAATGAGGTGGCTGGATGGAGTCACCGAAGCAATAGGCGTGAGCTTAAATGAACTCCAGAGGATGGTAGAGGACAGGAAGGCCTGGAGAAGCATTGTCCATGGGGTTGCGATGGGTTGGACATGACTTTGCAATTAGCAACAACAACATCTATCTATCTATCATCTATGCAAATTTTGTTCCAAGAGAACACAATACTGAAACTTCTTCAAATAAAAACAAAACAAAACAATAGAAGACAAAACAAAAGCCAAAAAGGGCACCACAATCATCCTGTTGTTCAGACCTGGGAGAACAATTAGGTCTTCAATAGTTTTCTGACAACATAAATGTGGAGCCACCTGAATCTTTTGGAGAAGATCATTTCTGAGGGCGGAAGTCACAACAGAGTAGGCATATTTCTTAGGCCCCACAAAATTGTATTTTTTGACTGACAAGACTTGAGTTACACCCACATTCCAGAATGTTTCAGTAGAGACAAAAGATACATACGGATACCAATGAATCCTACAGTGGGATTCTTTATATTTCAACTGAAGTTGATATTAATGTTTTTATTTCCCCTCTATCTCTTCAGTCATGGGTTTGTTTTGTTTTCTAGTTACTTAATTTACACATTATCAATGAAGCTGAAACAGATTGTAATGTGAATTTGAGCATCCCCCTTTTGCAATTTTTTAGAATAATATAATGGGGAAATTGCTAGAGTTTTAGGTACTTAGCACCCATAATTTAATCACTGGCTTTGAAAGAGAAAGCATTTGTGTATTTTCTTTCTAAATGTCACAAAGTAGAAAAATCCTATACTTTTTTTTTTTTTACAAGTGTATGTTAAAAATAATGTCTTGTTTAAGTCAGTGGGAATTATGCTCAGGTAAGTGCATGTAGAATTGCAACTTGTGTATGCATTGGATCATATTGGATAATTTTCTTAATATGAAGGCCTTGGTGGAATTTGACCAACTTTTTGTTAGCTCAAGTATTGCATGCTTATTTAATCTGACAGGAAGGGGGTACTCAGCTGAGTTCAAGAGATTACACATTTCTTCTTACAGAAAGGAGTGCTCCTGCCTTTATTATAGGAGGCCATAATGAGATATCTCCTGAAATAAAAATGTCATTAGACCTAGAAGACCTGAATAAATGTAGGCAATAACCAAAATTACTTTCTCAGACAAATTACTCGACTAAATGGAAGTTTGTTTGTTTATCAAATGTAGAGATCTCCCATCTCACTCCAGAGTGGTGATGTACAATTAAAAACACAAAAATCATATAAAAATATTACATCTTAATAAAAGGAACCTGGTAAAACAAGGATAGAATAAATTAGGGGATGACCTGTTTCTTCTCTGGGGTGAAGATATTACAAAGACTGGGGGAAGATAGCAGAGAACACTCTCTTTCTGGACTCCACAGTCAAAATATTTGAATGGACCGTAACATATCTTCTCCATCTGACCAAGTGGGATGGACCAATGTAATGGGGATAAGATGGTCTATAAGTAACTTGCCCCATGCCATGTAGGGCATTTAAGATCATAGCCAACACAAGTTGAGCAAGCCAAGTCACTACTTGTGAAGCATTAGAATCATTTCTTAGTTCCATTAGGCTTTAGAACCATTATGGCCAATAAAATTGTTTTTCAATTCAATCAAACCATGTTATCATTCAGGAAAAAAATATTTATAATCTAGACAGAATAGGTTTTCAGTGATCCTATTCATACTTGGATGGTCCTCACCCAAAAAGATGGGATATGCTTAAACTTATTCCATTATCAACACATCAGTATGCTGATCTCACACAGCTTTTTATCTGTTTCATCGGATCTAGTTGAGACAGTGGACGCACTTAATTTACCTGAATGCGGTAATGGACTGGACAAATGCCAGAGTGTAAGTTCACTTAATGGATGTTTTATTTGTCCAATCTGTTCTGGAAAAGCTTACATTCCCACTAAAGAATCCTCTTCATAATTTGGGTATGATTCTAAATCCATCTTTCTTATTAGAGACATTAGAATTTTCTGAAGTATGAAGCACATTTTAGCTGCTTAACTTAACATGCTAGTTATGACCCTACTTGTATTGAGATAGCTTCACTATAGTCATTCTAATGACCTCTTGTTTAGATGACATCAATGCCTGATAATTGGAACTGCCTTTGGAAAAGATCCTCAATCAGCCAAAAAAAAAAAATAGTGCAAAATTTTGGAGTGAAACTGGGGATTAGGAACATATTGTGCCACTTTCATACAATCTTCATTGACTCCCTGTTTATTTCTGGTTAATTTAAAAGGTCAATATTATATGGATAATAGCTGGCAGCAGCAATATCTTTCCATGCACTCTTGCACAAACATGTACCCCTGTATATGGCTGTCTATGTCTATGCACTCTCCTCCTGACTTATATAAAGGCTTAGAAAGTCTTAGAAATAAAAATAAGGGAGTCAGAAGCATAGAATCAAATGATTGTGTACAGTTGTAAATACTTTGCCTGAAGTGGAATTAGAATAAACCTTTCATTTTAACTATTAGTCAGTCACTGTCTTCTGATTTTTCTCTGTTGAAAAGGTTCAACTGTCAATCCATTTTACCTCTTTTTTCCATCAATTTACAATGCCAGTTTTAGAAAATGAATCTGTGTGGAGATATATAGAGATACTAGTACACTTCTGTCCCTCTATCCTTTCCATGTGACTCTTTCCAATGTATATATTTAAAAGGTGGCTCAGCAGTTCAGATGCTGGCTTGCTGGCTAGAAAGCCAGCAGTCCAGTTGTGAAGTTTCCAAAATATGACCTAAGTAATTTACAAGCCTCGAGACAAAGTTCAAAAGAAATCCAGTCATTTATTAGGATCAACACCTTGGCATGTTCTTCTGCGGAACCAAAACTGATTTCCGGTTAATGGTCTCTGTACTTTACCCCTGTGTCTCCCCTTCCCTCAGTCTGTGTCATAAATCATATTCACCAACGAGTTGCTGCAGCAGGCTGTGAACTTTGCACCCCACACACAGGATGTAGAAATATGAGATCCGACCCTGGCTGAAGGTGTGCATGGATTTCTCCTGCCCATTCCACTTGATAATAGTCATGGTAACACTTTACAAGTTGACACCAGGTTACAGATCTGAATGCCACATGATGGGGTGAACTCCCATCCTCGCCCCAGTTCCTACTAACCTAGCAATTTGAAAGCATGCAAATGTGAGTATATAAATAGGTACTACTTTGGTGGGAAGGCAACTCTGTGACATCATGCTGGCCACATGACCATGGAAATGTCTTCAAACAGCAATGACCTCTAATAGCCTTAAAACATAGATAAACACCATCCCCTAGATTACTCCCACAGCTGGTGGAGTAAAAATCACAGGGACTCCTTACCTCCTTTCCCACCTAAAACAGAATGCATGTTGATCCTGCATTTATACCTAATATTAAGTTTGTTTCAGAATACTTTCCTTTAACATAGTCCATGTAGAATACAGAACAACAAATCTCTAAATTCACAAATTCTGTGAATACATTGATTCCTAAATAGATTTAACTGATCTGAATTGGTTATATTTAAACAGGTAAACAAATTTCCGTGCCATCTTTGTGGAAATGCTAGCTTTTATGTGAGAAAGAGAGTGAGAGAGGGAAGACTGCAATTTATTTCAAGAGATCCTTCCCTAACTTGGCAGGTTTCTAAATTTGTCAGGATTATAACTGGTAGACGTTTCAGCTGCTATGACCTTGAACATTTGGAAGCTGCTCACTTAGAGGTAATGAGTTTTCCTATTTTAAGACCCAAGAGTATTAAAACACAGTATTAACTCTCATTTCCACTTTTTGTTTATTGTACCTATCTTTTCCACAAATAACAGCAGTTTCCAGAGTAAAACATACATTAGAAACATAATGCATCAAATACAGGTATCAATGAAACCACATTTTTAAACAGCAGTCCATTGAAGAAATATAGTATTCTTGTATTAAAAATTAGCTAGAAATAAAATGACGTTCAGGTTGTCTTTAAGAACCCAAAGAGCAAAGGCATGTGTATCTTCTAAGGAAAGATCTTCAAATTACTCAATCTCTGTCACTTAAGATTTTAAATATCATTTATCATTTATTTGACCCCTGATATGGCAAGTAATCAATGCAAGTGACAAGAAAGAGGTATGATGTGCTTTGAGTAAGGATGAGGGGAAAAAAATCAAGTTCACATTTTAATGCATTAGTTTGTATTTGACCACTCCTAAATCAATAGGAAACACATTTCTCCCATTAAAGTACATTTTCCAAATCCTGTGATACGGGTATTTCATTAAAAATGCATAAAAATAAAAATAGGCTACTATTTATTATATATGGTACTGCTCCAGGTTCTCATACACCTTCCTGATATTGTTTTAACTTGGCATTGTTACATGTATCATCACCAGCGCCTTCCTGTCCTTATCTTCCAGCACGATGTTTGGTTCACTGACCTGCTTGTCCATCTGGATGTGGAAGTTCCACTTAGTTCTTAGTATGCTGTTCATTGGCTTGTGGGAAACCAAAACTCTGTGCACCAATACAGTAAAATCATTTTAAATTCTTTGTTGGGGTTGGAGGCACGTAGAGCTTAGTAGTTGTATCAGGATATCAGTTTAACTATTTTTTTTATTACTTTAAAAATTAGGTAAGCTCTGAAATTTTCCCCCTCCACCAGTCCACCATGTTCTACCAAATGATTCCACTGAATTCCAGGGCACGTTCAAGCTAGATTAGACTACCTTTTGCTCCATGTTTTAGAACAGTTGCTACGATGGTCACCATTATTTTCTTCTATTTGTATTAATATATTTTCTAAGCAGGGCATAGAAAATCATTTAATTTTTTTTTGTACCAATCTGCATTCAGTTTGCTAACAGAACATTTCCATCAGAAAAAATTGGGAATTCTGGAATTTTGTGCTCTTGTATTTATTTAATTATGAGGTGTTTGAGGGTTGAGTCAATGTTATGATTTTCTATCCTACTCTTGCATGGATCGCCTAATTTCTAAGGAAAGAGTTCAGAATGGAAGTCTTCCCACTGGGTCATTTTAATCATGGTATTGTTATTCTAAGTGCTAAGGATGAATAGCTCCTTGAAATTTTTTCCTTCCCTTAGACAAATCATCTACCCAATTTTTATGTCTACAAATTGGATAGAGAATTTTGAAGAATGATTTCTGCCCAGTGTTAATATTGTCCACCCTAGAAGTAAAGGACATTACAGAGGCCTGACAATTTAGAGACATAAAGCAAAGCAAGATAATGGTCAAATTTACTGTCCTACATGCACATACACAGAGACACAAGCATACAAAATAATAGTGTAATTGCAGTTAATGAAAAGTGTCTGCAAGTAGATGAATTTATATCTTCTGTTTTCACAAAAGACCATATTGTCTTGTTTTTGCATTCATTTCTGAATTTTGAAGCCACCTGCCACAAAATTCCCCTGATTGTTTGCAGAGGACTTTTTTTTATAAGGCTGTGATCTTAAAATTGAAAATTGTTCACTCTCACTATTTAGGAAAGTAATCTAAATGTAGTTTATTGTGATAATATTGTGCTGACTGTTTCTACCTCTCTATAACCATAAGAAACACTCTTAAAATGCACTGCTTTAGAGCAGGACTTTGAGATCTTGCTGAGAAGTGAACTGGGAACTAGGCCCTAGATGCCAGAATTATGTTTTCAGTCTTGGAGCTGCAGCTGAAAAACACTTAGCAACACTCTGTGAGTGAGGATTTTGAAGGACATTGTTGACTGCAGTGGCCTTGGCCCCTTACATTTATTGTTAATCCGCTTACCGTCACTCCAGGGAAAGAGGAGGGCAAATCCTGCCAACGTAGACTCCCTTTTCCATCTTTGTTATTCTTAGAGGAGCACAAGCAAATATTTGTATCGATGGAAGATTATTAATAACTTCCTACATCCCTGTTTATTTCAGGAGCCAAAAGTTTTATCTGCTTCTTTCTTTGTTTCAGTCACCTACCAGCCTCGTATAAGGCATTTTTTCATCATCTTTTGTATGGAATGCTTTTTCAATGAATAATAGAACTGAAATCTTATATATTATTCTACAGATATCCTCCACCAAGGGTGGGTTCCAGCAGAGACTACTGCTGGTTTGCTCAGGGACACTTCACACGTGCGCCCGCTTTATGCATGCTGTGCACACATGCACAGTACAACAAAAATTGCTCTGCACATGTGCAGAAGCAAAAAATAAGATGGCGGCTCCTACAGCCCAGCCTGAAAAATCAGTTCAGGGGCGTGGCAGGCCTGGGTCGCTGCCGATTCCAGCAACCCAGGCCGCCAAGCTATAACCGGTTCAACCGAACTGGTCTGAACTGGTAGGAACCCACCACTGTCCTCCACTTACAACAGTTCACTTAGTGACCATTTGAAGTTAGAACAGCACTGAAAAAAGTGATTTATGACCATTTTTCATACTTATGACCATTGCAGCATTTCCATGGTCACATGATTTACATTCAGATGCTTGACAACTGACTCACATTTATGATGGTTGCAGTGTCCCGGAGTGATGTGATCCCCTTTTGCGATCTTCTGACAAGCGAAGTCAATGGAGAAATCAGATTCACTTAACAACCGTGTTACTAATTTAACAACTGCAGTGATTCACTTAAGAAGAAAAATCATGGAATGGGACAAGCTCACTTAACAAATGTTTCACTTAGCAACATAAATTTTGGACTCAGTTGTGGTCGTACCTTGAGGAATACCTGTATATGAATCCACTGTGCATGGGGAAAAAATAGCCAAATGTTGGAGATCATGAAAAATTAAGACTTCTCCATTTGGTAACGTTTCTCAGAATTCATTTTTGAAGAACTTCTCAGATATCAACTGGATCAGGCCACTCTGAAATTTCTCTCTTCCCTTTTCTAGTGTATGTATTCTTCCTAAGGCAGGGCCCACAGGGTGCTTAGATCTGGCTGCAGGGCCACCCTGGAAACAAAGAAAGACTGGCCTCCAATGCCTCTGCTAGTGAAAATGGAGCTTGGAGGGGGAGGGGCACGGGCAGCCCTCCTGGGCTCCGTTTTCACTGGCAGAGAGTTGCAGGAGGCCGTCACAGCCAAAAACAGAGCTTGGGAGCTTACTTTCGCTGGCAGAGGACTTGGGCCACCATAGGCGCCCCCGACACAAGTGATGTCAAGTTGGCCATCCCCACCCTGGCCACACCCACCCTGGCCACGCCCACCCTGTCCCCCTGAGGTCAAACACAACCCTGATGCGTCCCTCAATGAAATCAAGTTTGTCACCCCTGTCCTAAGGGGAACAAATTAACTTTTATTACGTCTTCGACACTGTAGGGATAAATACCTTAAGTATTCAGTGACAGGGCCTCAGTTTTACATGCTGCTATGCACTGCCCTGATAAGAGCATGACTGATGCCCTTCTATAGTAATATTGATTTTTTTTTAATGTGAAGGGTTTTCATGTTTATTTCAAATGGCGGAAACCCCTGCCAACTTCCCCCTCCCCTTCACATAGAGTTCTGGCTCTGCTAAGAGGGTTCAGGAAAAAAATATATCCCTGGCGCTTGATAGTAACTCATTGTAATGTGCGGTGTAAAGTGATTCAGGACTTTGCCCTTCAAGCACAAAGATTTGTGGAGGTGGTATCGGTGGGTTAATGAACTAAACCATCACATTAAAAGAGCACAGTTCGTTTTCCAATGAGCTCCCTTACCCTCCCAGATTAAGGCCGGATTCTTTGCTGATATAGATCCTAGTTGATGTCATACAGGTTAATTCTCCTTGGCGAACGGTCAACCTGCAGACGAATGGCCACAATCCAGAAATGAAAACCTAAAACCCATCTGCTTGCCCTCTGGAGTGATTCAATTAGGATTCCTTGAAACAATGCCCTGCCTTGGCTTCCCCCAAACTCTAATCTACAGACTACATTTTAAACTCATTCAGATTTTAAAAATTAATGTGTGGGTTTTTACGGTTAGCCTCTTAATCTTTGCCACCACTCTACGCCTCCCCCTCTTTCACTTTAATAGGTGGATGAGAAACGAAATTAAGGCACACTCAAAGCATCATCATACAAGGCAGCAGTTGATTATCGATTAGATATTTCTTGACTGAGGGAAATGTTTAACCTCTCTTTTAGGAAAACATCTTCACAAGCCAATAGCTATAGCTAGAACACACAGTTTTTAGCACAGTTAAGAACTAACTCTTGTAAAATCAACATATATATTTATTTTTTATCAGCACAAATACAACACAAACATATGTATGTATGTATGTATGTATGTATATTCGTAGATTTTCACGGGTGTAGGTATGCTGGTCTTGTTGTATTCGGGTCTTTTCCTGTGTAAGATTGAGATTATCTTGGCAACGTTTCGGCGAGGTCTCACTCGCCATCTTCAGGCTGGTAAGCCAAAAACTGGGATGTTTGATCATTATGAATCTAACTTCAATGGGTTTTGGATGCATATTATTTTGCTCCATTAAAAAATCAGTTTTTGTTTCTTGTTAAATGTGTACGTGGACTTTCAAAAGCAACTTTTCTAACATAAATGTTTTGGATGTGTGTGTCTCTGACAGTTTTGTACACATCAAACCAGTATGTATGTATGTATGTATGCATGTAATTAATTAATTAATTAAGTTTGTTAAACATGTACAAGATTACAGGTATAAGTATAAACATGGACATGAACAAAGGAAATGAGTACAAATAAATGGGGAAAGTAGAAAAGAGACAGTAGGCACGCTCGTGCGCTTATGCACATCCCCTTTATAGATTTGTTGATTTCAGATTTCCCAGGTATACAACATTTTTTTTTAATTCATGAAAATGATAAATCCTAGCAGCTTGCTGTGTTGCAATAAATCTGATAGATCACACCATTTTGTTCTCAAAGAAATCTATGCTGGATTACTTTTACATCTCCTCTTTCAACTCTTCCCAAACTTCAGACCTTCCTGACTGAAGATGGAAAGGGCAAGAATACAATTGATGATACGTGTCTGAGTATGGCTTATATGTATGAGGTAAGCAATAAACCACATGAGCGGTACCAAATATGCTTTGTACAAGACAGAACATGCATTTAGGGTCCTCTCTATTTTCTGTTTTGCCAACAATCAGGTTGCTATAATGATGCTTCTAGAAACAGTTTGTAAATCAATATCCAAGCACTTTAATCATGTTTGGAAAAAAAATGGACTTTTTAGGAAAAGGTTTCAAGGACGTGGTGAATATTTGGTCAACAAAGAAAAATAATAAAAGATATAATACAAGCCATTGTGGAGAGGGAAAAATACTATGTTGGAATTCATTAAGAAATAAATCTAAACTTTAAATGGCAATATGATTATACCTATACCTATTATTCTGCTTCATAGAATATGTACTGTTGTGATCATCACAATTCAAAAAATGTTCCAGTTGTATGTGAGGAAAAACTTATATAAAAGGACAATGAAAATTAGCAATGAGCTCAAAAACTCTCTTTAGAGTGTGGTTATGTGGCTCATATTGTTAGTTTAAAGAAAAATAATTGGGATCACTTCCGGTCCCCAAAGGCCGTCCACATTGCCGTCCACTGCTCGTCTCCCCGGTGGGGTCCTTTTAGGAGCACAGGCAGTCTTGGAGGGACCACCTGCCATAGGGCGGCTTTCTGGAACCCCCAGAATCAGCAGCAGCCACGGGGGGGGGGGGGGGGTTCCAGCTTCGCCTCAGGAGCCGAGGAGCGTGGGGAGTGCATAGCACAACTGTGTGCCTTCGCCGAATGGATTCCGGAAGGAAATAATCAATTAGAAGTTGCAGCAGAAGTGCTGGAGGTGAGAAGCTTGCTCCAATCTCTTTTAACACCATTTAATTGATGAGCAACAGCTTTTTGCAAGTTGTGGATTCAATCTATTTGAAGTTGCAAGATTGGAGGGGGGGGTTCACCCCCCTCGGGTAAAGTGGCATTTGGACTATCTCTCAATCTCAGAATACAGAGAGAGAGTAAAATGTTGAATTAATCACTTGTACTAACTATGTGAGAAAGATTTACATCACAATTGCAAGAGGTGATTCCTGAGTTGTTTTAAAAGCTTTATGGAAACTTTGGATGCTTTGCTCCCTGGTTCCCTATGAAAGGGGGAGCCAAGATGGCCCACTTCCATCTTCTTCTTTGTTCTTGTAAATGAAACTTGTCTTTTGAAACTACCTTTGAAGAAATTTCTGGCTTTATACTATTACTACCCCTTGAAGGTCTCCTGGAGCCCCTCCTGTTATGTGGTCTTTCTGGATTTGGATTATTTGATTTTCTTCTTTTGGCTTGGAACTGTGATTGTGGATTAACTTTCACTTCTGGACTTGTCTACCTCCACGGTCTCACCCAGATGCGCATTCCACAGATGTCATTTCTTTTGTATAAGACTTACACTCATCTCTGAACTTAACAAATGGGGCCCAGAAAACCACCTCCTGGCAAGACAGCCTCGGCACCCACTTCATCTACATCCAGCCCAACGACTCAACAGACAAAAATTTCATCATTTTTACAACAAAAAGGGACTGGAGAGAGTTCAAAGGACTTATCTGTTACCCAAATGTTCCAGGCTCTTATGAAGGGACAAGATGAATTGAAAAAAGAGGTGGCAGATTTTAAAGAACAGCTCAGAGATGTACAGCAGCAAACAACAGAAAATAAACAGAGAATTGGTGTGCTGGAGGAGAGTGCGGTTGGGCTGAGGGAGGAGGTGAAGGTAATTCAGAAGGGGAAGAGAATTGGAAAATTTCATGGTAAAGATGGAACTTGAAAGAATGTCCCTTTTTCTCAGATTCCAGAACCTACCGGAGACAGAAGATGAAGATCTTAAGGATACTATGTGTACAATCTTAACAGAATATATTAAGAGAGATAAAGAACAGTTGCGGTGGGATGTGGACCTGGTTTACAGGATCAATTCAGAATATGCCAGAACACATAATGTTCCAAGGGAAGTACACGTTAAATTTCTTAGGAAGACCACGAGGGATGAGGTTTTAGGGGCCCAAAGGGGGGCACTAAAATATAAAGATAAAGAAATTGCCATTCTTAAACAAATTCCGAAAATAATAAGAGATAAGAGGAGGAAGTATTCCTCCTTATCAAAGAAATTATATAACAAAGGAGGTTGGTTTAAGTGGTTATTGCCAGGAGGAATGTTGATCTTCTGGGAGGGAAACAGAATTAAAATCAATACAGTTGTGGAGGCAGAGGCCTTCATGAAAAAACATAGTGCCCTCCTAGAGGACGAAATCATAAGAGGTAGTGAAAAAGGTGACAATACACAAGATAAGAGGGAGGGAGGGGCTGTGGCTCCACTAGGACACCAGTGGGAGGGAGCAATATTGAAAAGACACAGGTTACAAAAATAAATGTATTTGAAATATTATTGTAATTGTTGATACATTAGAAAGTGGCAAAAGAGATGATTGAACATATGGTTGATACAATGTATAACAAGATGCTGTTTCTGCTTATCTTTTATCTTTTGGTTTTTTTTTTCTTGTAAAAGTTATGAGATTTGGAGAGATTTCTACCTTTAGCACGATGTAGCTGCCAAATTTTTTTGTATACCCACCTACTCTTTCCTATAAATGTTTAAAAACCAATAATTTTTTAAAAAAAGAAAAGAAAAGTAATTAAGGGTGATATGGTGTACAAGAAACATAAGTGCTTAGGGAGAAATCTTGACCCCTTTCTCACAATAGAAAACTAGATTCATCTGGTGAAGCTGAATAATGAAAATTCTATGACAGTGTAAATAAATCCTTCTTCACCACCATAGTTAAAGTGATGCTCCCCCACACCCTAAATTAGACAGGCAAAACAGCACAAGCTTAATTGTCCTCACTCCCATCAACTTTCTGAAGTGGAAACAGGTAGCAGGGTTTGGATGACAAATTATCAAATGATATAAAACTATGTTTGTTCTGCCATAATTACAGCAAGAGAGGCTGGTATGATTGTGTAATTCCTTTTTCTTTGGTAAGCCTGCTTCTATAGATTATCTCCAGTAAGAAAATATTCCTGGAGCTTCTACAATGTATCCATCTGATTTTGGTCATTTTGACTACAGCGCTGGATCTCTCAAAACCTATTTCAAAAGAAATCCCCAAATATTGCTTTCCGGGTCTTCTGCCTGGAAAACATGTGGCTTCTCATTAGTGAGATTCCAAAATCTGTGTACAATCTTTGAATCACTTATACGAACAAAGGAAGTCTGGATCAGAAGGTTTAGGTAAAATATTTCTCAGGAAACAAATAGCAAGCATTCAAAGAACAAGCACCAGCTTATCCTTTGGTGGCCAAGGGCTGAATTAAAGACCTAGAATGAAACAGCCATATTGTCCAATACTGAGAGACATCAAGTTGTCCCATTAACCCAGCTAATATCCTGAATTTATAGGCAGCTGTTTGGTTGTGTTAGCCTGTGGTTTAAGATCACCATAGGTTTGGTTTATCTAATTCTCCTGGAACACAAAGAATTTATTTTTTTAAAGAGAAACTGCTTGATTCCATCACGTACCAGAAAGTGGGTGTTTCTGTTATGATTTTGGTCCTACTGGTGCACAAACTGAATTATCAGACCCCTAAGGACCTAGAGGGAGGAAGTAAGAGCAAGCTAGCTTTATTGGAAAAATATTCTCAGTTTTGCTAAAGGCCTTTCTTCCCCAGAATCTCAAGATTACTATAAGTGGAAAACATATTAGAAAAGTAGAAAAGGTGGAGAAAGCAGGGAATAAAATATACAGAGAAAAATTAAATTGCCAAGTCTAGTTCTCCAGGACTAGCATGTATGGAACTGAAACAACACCCCCACTCCTACCCCTACTCCCAAGAAAGAAAAGAAAAGAAAAGAAAAGAAAAGAAAAGAAAGAAAGAAAGAAAGAAAGAAAGAAAGAAAGAAAGAAAGAAAGAAAGCTTAGATTCAGAATTTTACAGTGTTAGTCAGAATGGATTTGTGTGAGAAAGAAATACCTTGGAAGTAAGTAAAGGCTTAAATATTTTCCAGGGAGTAAGTCTCATTAATCTCAATGGGGGTTGAACAGACAGATGTATGCAAGATTGCCCAGAAAACATGCATGCAAGTCACACTTCAGTTCTATTGAAATGAACAAGTTAGTCAGAATTTAAGCCAAACAATGAAGCCTGTCTTCTCACAAGTTAGACTATTAATCCATTTAGTTCATCATTGACTGTGCTGACCAGCAACAATTCTACAGATGAGTCCTTGCCAGTCTTCCCTAGAAATATCAGGAATTAAACTGGAAACATGATGCACTTAAAATCATTGAGCTATTGCCTACAACCTAGTCTTGATCAAGATTTAGTTGATCATCTCCAAATTGAATTGGCAATTGCATAGGATTATTGAAAGAAACAATTTCAAGTTGTTGATCTGATTTGGATTTATAAATCAGTTTGATTCAAATTTCTGAAACAGAACATATAATACAAAAATAAAAAATGAAAATAGATAGACATACATGGCAGATTCTTACGGGACACTACAGATAGTCCTTGAACACAATTGAGCCCAAAATTTCTGTTCTTAAGAGACACATTTCTTAATGAATTTTGATCCATTTTACAACCCTTCTTGCCACAGTTCTTAAATGAATCTCTGCAGTTTTAAGCTAACTACACAGTTGTTAAGTGAATATGGCTTCCCCATTGACTTTGCTCGTCAAAGATCACAAAAGGTGATCACATGATCCCAGGATATGAATCAGTTGCCAACCATATGAATTTTGATCATCTGACCATGGGGATGCTGCAGCAACAGTCGTAAGTGTGAAAAAATGGTCATAAGTCAGTTTTTTCAGTACTATTGTAACTTCAAATGATCACTAAACAAACTGTTGTAAATCAAAGACTACCTATCTAAGAATCAATTTGGGAAATGTGAAAAGGAATCTTTCTGCCAGAAAATAACACACATACAAAGACACTAATCCTATGTGGCTGTTAGAGAAACAGAAGGAGGAAACACAGGCCTTCTTGTTCAGAACTCTGATTATTCATAAAATAAATTGTTCTGGAAGTTCTCTGGAACTTTTGTTGCCAAATTGTTAGTTTGAGCATCACCTTTCAGCATAGTGTGTTTAGATTGCCTTGTAAGAATTAATACATTTTGAAAGTCTCATTCTATCCTATTCTATTCTGTTTTGGTTTGTAATGTGTTTTTGTTTCTGAATCATAACTACCAAGCTTTTTATTAATACCGGGATAACATATCGTTCTAAGATTCATGGGATGCTCATGATAATCAAGCCATACAACTGATGCTCTCATGTAAGTACAGTCAGTACATGCGAAAGAAAGAACATCCATAAAATACGGTGTTTGTTTTTACAAGATTTTGATAAAGATGAGTGATACACTAGAATCCACTGTTCTCTGTCAATTTAAGGACTGATCTACTGGAGGAATGGGGTAGCTCAGTGGCTAAGATGCTGAGCTTGTTGATCATAAAGGTCAGCAGGTCGAATCCCTAGTGCCACATAACAGTGTGAGCTCCCGTTACTTGTCCCATCTTCTGCCAACCTAGCAGTTTTAAAGCATATAAAAATGCAAGTAGAAAAATAGGGACCACTTTGGTGAGAAGGTAACAGTATTCCATGCGCCTTTGGCATTTAGTCATGCTGGCCACATGACCACGGAGATGTCTTCAGACAGCGCTGTCTCTTTGGCTTTGAAACGGAGATGAGCACTGCTCCCTAGAGTTGGGAACGACTAGCACATATGTGCAAGGAGGACCTTTGCCTGGTGTAGTAACGAGTTACTTCAAATATGTTTAGTGTATACCCACATTTTTACTACAGTTTCTCAACTCCCACTTGGGGGCGGGGGGGGGGGATGTGAATCCCAAATACACAATGGTTTCTAATCTCCCTGTAGTGCATGTTTAGTTGAACTTTGTATTCATTCATGCATTACCCATTTGTCTATCCATTCACCGATTCTCCATGTTATAACCAAAGTTCTCTGACATTGGCCATAGTAATGGGGAAAAGAATCAGTGTATATGTTGATCTTCATGATTCTCCATAAATAAGGTGACGAGACAGCTTTCACAATACAGAGTGCAACACTCAGTCCCTAGTAGCAGTAATATAGATGATGAGCCACAAAGTGTTCAAGCAGATGTCAGCCTGAGAAATCTCCTCTAGGAAAAGAATTGTGTTATATTTATCAACCTGTGCTGGAGAGTTTATTGACAGAAATTCTTCCAAAGCACCATAAAAGCATGTTGTGTTCATTAGGGTAAGAGAAGGGAGCCCTTCCAGTTGAAGTTATCAGAATGGCTGTCTTAGATTAAAGTCCCATTTGGGGTCAACAGATGTTCACATGATAATTAGTTTGATAGGTTAATTACTTTAGTGTCAACAGCGAAACATCAGATATGAAACAACAGAGCCACCTGAAAAGAATAAGCTGGCTGAGACAGGTTGATGATAGATAATGAAAGACAAAGCCATGAAGCCTAAAAGCATAAATAATTGAAGTTTTTTATCCAGATGAACAAGCAACTATTTTGAGGAAAAGCAAAAAAATGATGAAATTACATTGCATTCGCCCTTCTTCCGCACCCAAATATAACCTCAAGGCACTCTTTTTTGTTGCAGATTTGTTGCAGATTCTCCCCCTTTTTTGTAGTGTTTGTTTTGGCTGTTACAATTTACTTCTTTGTGAGGTAAACCGCATCAGCTCATTGGCTGAGGAAAGATTGTCTCTTCAGTTCAGACAATAGTTACCATGATATCTACCTTTATCAATCAGCTATAACTGCTCAAATTATATCATTTTGCCATACAAATAGGTTAGTGGTTTGAAATCCCCCCTCCCTCTCCTCCTCAACATATTTTCTTTTCAATTTAGGGAGTGTATCAGAGGACATGGTAGTCTTCAGTATGGCTTGAGTACCATGCAAACCGTTGCCACATGTTTCAGTCTGGACAGGATGTATTTTAAAAATCTGGTTTTCAGACAAGTTGGCATGAATACAGGAACAGTCTGAGGATGTACTGCAGATGTATCCTTGGTTCATTATTTTCCAGAGTGTAGGTGTGATTAAATGAAGAAAAAAAAAGATGCATGAGTAGTACATCTCCATTGTCCATGATGAGGACTTAGGGATAGATCCTCAATATCCAGAAGGACAAGAAATTTCCATGCTCCAGTAGAAAGCCAGAATATCTGAATATCTTCTTCTGGTATTTGAGGAACAGGAAATACTTTTTGGAAGTAAGAAAGAACATACTAATTTTTCCTCTGGAAAAGCAATGCAGAGACAAAAGTCATCTCCACACTAATGATTTATAGCAGCTGCATAGAATCATCAAGTCACTATTGAAGTAATATGAAGCCTATCTGTGTTACTGTTAATTTTGGCTGAACAATGATTGGATAACTCTAGAGCATGGCTGTCAAACTTTGGGCCCATGGAGAGGATGCGTCACGGGTTGGCCACACCCACACCCGGTTTCGCAAAGGGGAAAAAAGTCCTGATACATCCTGTGATGGTGCTGCGATGATGTGAGTTTGACACACCTGCTCTAGAAGATGCTATAAACTGCTAATACAGAAATGAACTATTCTTAATGTTCCTAGTAGCTGGTAGGGCAAAAAGTATTTAAGAGTCAATATTTTGGGACTTACAACGGTAAGATCATCGATGGAAAAGAAATATTTAAAACTTAACATATTCAGAACAATATGAGAGTGGGTGTAGGAGATTTAGTTTTTATTTACAGGTAGGTTATGTGTCTTCCTTGTCAGAACCCTTGTCATTTGGAACAGCGTCCTATCACTGCCCACCTTTTAAGAAAGCTATGAAAACCTCTTTTTTTTCCTAGCAGGTCCTTGGGCAGGATGACTTGTGACCCTCTATTAGATATGTGTTACTTTGATTTCATTTGCATTTCCTCAATGTGTTCTTTCATTGTTATGATTGATTATATTGGTTTGGGTTTCTTATACCTTTAAAAATTCTTCGTTGCCTCAAGTTCATTTGCAAACGGGTGGCTTATAAAATACATGTATAAGTATAAGCATATCTATTTGCATGTCTGTGAGTATATACCTAGATACACCCCCACCCCTCTGAATCAGGTTTTGACATCTGGTGACTGCTTGGATTGTTCCCTGCAGCAAGATTTCAGAAATGATTTGTCCTTGCTTCTTTCTTAGGGCTGAGAGAGAAGGACTGGCTCAGATAATTCACATGCCCACTGATAATTCTCTGGACATGAATCATGTAGACACATTGCAAATTTGAAAAAAAAAAAAACGGCTTGCTAAAAAGCAAAACAACCAAATGTAGCATTATTTAAAGAATATTAGGATGCCTCTGAGCCCCAAATCAGCTAAGAGGAATGCAAGAAAATTTGACATGTGAGTGTAGAAGCTGCAACTCAACGCTTTGCTTGAAAAAGTGCTTACATCTCCCTGAAAAAAAATAATAAAGTACACAGGACTGATAATATCCAAAAGATAAACCACAACCTGCACAGTTTTGGGACTGATTACACCCATTATGGCAGCCCCTTGTTAAAAAAAAAATAGCACCCCCTACATCAAGCATGCTACGTAGGGGTTCAAATTATGCTCTTAAAATTCAATATTTTTTTATGTTCACCTCATATGTTTGTGTGTAATTTGCCCATCATCCAATAAGTAAGCGGTAAGCATTCCTTGTGCGACTTGTACCATTAGTCAGGGAGATGGTTTCTTCTTCATATAGCTTTTTCTCCCCCCTCCCCCTGTGTTATCATCTGAAAATACCACAACTTGACAGACTGTTTGGTGGAGGGGAACTGAATGTCAAAACATTTTCCTTTAGGTAATGTCAGAGGATGGATTTTGTTCAGAGTCTGGATAAGGATGATTTTTCCCCCTTCTCCCAGGCCAAATTTGATACTGATCCTAGATTGCTTCATTGAATCTCTTTCTTTCTTCCCCCACCCCTCCTGTCAAGTATTATTTCAAAGAAAAATGTTGCACTAGATATCTTGTGAAGCTTTTTAAGGATACTGCAATACAGATTAAGACAAATTTTACTGTAATGTACTAGCAGAACTTTCATCTATAGTATTTTTCTTCATTTTAAAGATTATTGCTATCCAATCGCTCACAACCAACCATAGCTGATTAGCTACTTTATTGGAGATTGACAACTGTTGAAAAGATATATTTTGAGTTTTACACATACACACACACAGGAGAGGAGAGGGAGAGGGAGAGAGGGAGGGAGAGAGAGGGGGGTTAGTAGATTATATTTTCATTTTTTTTATATTAAATGCCCAAGATGAAGACTTCCATGAAATTGCATTCCAAAATCTGCTGGAGATTTCTTTTTATTTAATTTCAGTGTAAACAAATTTTATAATACTCAGGGGAAGTTCATACTGGCTCAAAGCAGAACTGTTATAAAAATATTTAGGTGTCCCGTTAAAATTATTATTTAATTGGTATCAATAATAATATTTTAATCATATTCTATCATTCTAACTGCCCAATAAAAAAGAGAAAAGAATCAAGTAAACTCAACTTTTTTTCCTGGGATATATGCCCAATTAAGAATTTCATATATGCACAAATGAACCTGCCATCAGCTATATACATCTGCAATGAAGTTTGTAGGTTTTATATAAGTAGCTATTTGGGAATTAGGAATCTGAGTTACTATTCATTTCAGGCACTTATTGCTTAAAATAATACAATGTTTACTTCTTCAGAAAGAAAAACCAATACTTTACTCTCAGCATCTTGCATCCAATACTTCACTGGCTATTAAGTTGGACCAAATGTTAATTTTATTGTATTTTGTTTTGTAGAAAAGCTATCACATAGAATTTAAATCAAAAGTTTAGTGGGTTTCAAATACACACACACATACACATACATACATACACACACACACACTTCTAACACAATCCATTTATCTTAAGTTATTAATTTTTGTTTTATTGTTTCATTCCTGTTTGTCTTACTTTGAAGGACCAAGAACTTCTAATAAAAGGCTACTCTTAATGGTTCTGTTCTTTCTTTGCTTGCTTTTTGTTATTTTAAACAAAACAAACAATATAATTTGATGCACTGTGATACATTGCTTCATATACGTAGGCACAATCTAGGGCCTATTACAATAGTTATCTTTCTTTGATTTTCTTTTGAAACCACAAAGACATTATTTGAAGCCTTAGCTTACAGAGTTAATTGCTCTGATATTGATGGTATCTCATGAGAGCACATTGGGAAAAAAATAACTCTTCATCCAATGTTTTCATATAAAAATATAATATCATGCTATTAAACACAAGTACTTCAGCTAAACAAAATATCCATGCCTATAGCTGAGTCTCAACAGCCCTGTGGAATAATCCTTTTTGAGCATTGCTATTGTAGGAAATTATCACCTACCCCTCTCCTAGAAGAATGAAATATCTTAGGAAATATTGAAAAGGCAGAATGTTATATTTCCCGGGATAAGAAATGGAGAAACATGTTTTTGGGCAGGAAACAGACTCACTCTTAATAGCCCCCACATTTGTCAATGGGCCATTAAAATGCCCGAGCCAGTCTATTCTACACAACAAAGGTAGGACTAGCCTGCAACAGAAACTCACCACATGGCATTTGGTAATTCAACCAAGCTTGGGACTCAAAAGACACACAACCTACAAACCCCTAACCCTCCCCACCAATCAGAATACATTTCTTACACAGGAACAGGTAACAGAGAGGTGGGGCCAAACAGAGAGTACAAAAAACTCAGGAACTCTCAGCAAGCCCCTTTCTTTTTCTTCTTCACTCAACACCTTGAAGCATGTGATCGCCTTTTTCCCCAGGACATCAAACCATGTGGTCCTGTCCATCATTAAAATCATCTTTCCAAGCAGCCTCCAAGTTTCTAGTGTCCCCACTTGGAACTGAACCCAGAATGACATTTCTTCCAATACTATCATGCTGCTCCACCCAAAATCCTCTTTTAAAACCAAACATCTTCTTAATTATGTGCCATCAAGTCATTTTTGACTAGCAACCACATAGATTGATCTAGATATTTTTCCAGAGAGCTGGGACTTTTCATAGTATGTCCAAAGTAATGATGTCTTAGTGGTACTTCCGATTTAACTAATTTTTCTAGTGAAAAATTTTCTAGGGACAAATTTTCCTAGTGAAAAATTTTCTAGGGACAAATTTTTCTAGTGAGAAAAATCAGTAGAAAATTTTTTCTAGTGAGAAAAATCACAGTTTCAGGAGTGAAATTGTTTCTGAATGTGTGTGCTTAGGTTGCAGATGCGGTGGCTTTGCCAATTAGAATGAAGCTCCAGAGACGTAGAAACAAATAATAACACACACATTCTTCCTACATAAAGAAAGCTAGTAAAATTGCTAATTTTCTACTTCGTGCCTGGAAAGAAAACACAAGAATTACAATCTTTCCAAGTAACAATAAATTGATCCGATTCAGGAGATTTTTTTCCCAAAATTTCTCAAAAAGTTTTTAAATAAATTGAATCCCTTCCATATAAATACACAAGTGTTTTGTGGGGTCAAAAACATTTCTGGCAGAATTCACAGGCATCTGAGCTGAGGTTCTGCCCTTAACCCCCTCCATGTCCCACCAACAGATGGGTATAAAAGGCTACCAATAGCCCTAAATAAGTGGTTGTCCCATTTGGTTTAGGATTAATTCATTTAAAGAAAATCAAAGACTTGGAATTGAACAGACTTATATAATTTTAATAGCCTGACATGTTTTGCTATCCTTTTTTACTTTTTTTTACAATGGTGTTTAAATGGTCTTTTAATTTTTTCCCTTCTTATCTTTAGATAATTTTCTTTCTTTTCTTCTCATTATACAGCCCATGTATGAATGTTTGTATGTACAGTATGTATGTATGTATGTATGTATGTGTGTGTGTGTGTGTGTGTGTGTTGTATTTGTGCTGATAAATAAATAAAGGGAGACTAGTATAGATACATACAAATACAACACAAATATAACAAAGGCAACATTAAAAATATGGCTTTCTGCCTGGATGGTCTCCTGGAGTAAGCCGAAAGACAGACAAAGGGAAACAGTGTGTTCCCTCCCATATTTGGGCATACCAGGGGTTGTGACACAATACATACATACATACATACATACATACATACATACATACATACATACATACATACACACAGTATATATTTCCCATGTAAGATTGAGATTGTCTTGGCAACGTTTCGGCGAGGTCTCACTCACCATTTTAAACGCAGCCTGAAGATGGCGAGTGAGACCTCGCCGAAACATTGCCAAGACAATGTTGGCCTATTGTCATTGAATATATCTGCAATATTACACATGAAAAACTTTTGGAAAAGTTAATTACAATTATTTTAACATTTAATGAAATTTTACATTAAAAATAAATGAGTTATGTCAAGAGATTAAGAGATTTCTTTCTTTAAAAAGTGATATTCTACTAGCTATGTAATGTTTTTCCATTCTATTTTCAGATCTATTTCCAGATTACAATGTTGGAATGAATGAAGGAAGGAAGGAAGGAAGGAAGGAAGGAAGGAAGGAAGGAAGGAAGGAAGGAAGGAAGGAAAGAAGGATGGATCTTATTTTTAGATTGTTTTGAAAATTCTTTAAAACATATTTGGATCTCACACATCTCTCAATTTATATGCATTAGAAGTAGGAAAAGGTGGTGGGACAGTTATGGGCACCCATGTAGTGCCTGTCAATAACACTACACAACATCTGCAGTAAACCATAAGGATGCCCTGTAACTGATGTCATCACACTACTGTTGCAATCAGATCTTATACACCAATGTCTAATGTAAGGGTATAACCTATGGCATTGGTCTGATTGAGTTATCACACACATGTTATTTTATCCCCTCCCATCTTGCCATCTTCGGTGAATCACATTGAAATAGACAGTGTATTTAAGGTGTTACCAACAAATGTGAACTTACTTGAGCATTCTAAAATACCCTTTTCACTTTGAAATTGGAGCACTGTGCAGTCCTACTCTGAATCTGTCTTTACTCCCCAAAGATGTGCAAATGTCCCATGAGAGAAGCTTCTTCTACAGGAAATTTTCACTGAATTCTGAAAAGCTAAGCAGGTTGTAAGCTGCTGGAGCGATAATTGGATGGTGAAAGACAGGACACCACGGTCACCTTTGAAGAGCTTTTAAAGAGTTCCGCATATAACCATGATGGAAAACAATCTCTTTCCATTCAATCAAATAAAAGTGGCTGAAAGGATAGAGAAGTTTCATATTGAACACAATAGAGGATTGTTACGTGAATTGTCAAGAAGAAAACTGCAATGGCAGAAGTACAGAATGGTCTGGTGCAAAATGGCAGGATTTTCATCTCATCGATTCTGTCAAGTGACTCTGAATCAGTTCCCCCCCCCCCATTGCATTAGTTCCTTATATTGCATGAGCAAAACAAGGTAATCATAATAAGATTCAAAGCAGGAACTGGATCCCTGATGGGTGCGGCCTGCAAGTTGCCTTTAATTTTTTATTGTGATGTAATTGGTGAGAATCATTCCCCTGCAACAACAGCTTCAAGCTACACAGAGAAGGTGAAAATCAAAACGACCTTAGAAGGGCTTAGTAATCAATTTCCTCCTTGCCAGGGTGTCGATCCATTCCAGGAGATATATACGCCTCTCAAGGCGATTTTCAGCTAGCCAGTGAAAAGGATTAAAGCATTTAATAGCAGCTTGATTCCCAATGCTGTATTTTTTCCCCTCGTCACGTTCCTGTTTGTCCTCAGAAGAGCTTTCTTCATATAGATGAGCCATTCCTTTTCTCGCTCCCCTATGCTGACCCTTGAGATGAGATAACAAACAGCCAAGGTCAAACAGGCTCTAAATAGAAGGAGTAAAGAGATGCTGAATGAAGTGCATTGTTTCACTCGGTGGTCTAAGAATGAGTCAGGAGTTAGTTCATATGGAAATAAAACCCCGCAGCAATCCAAAGGTCAGGGAACTTATCTATCATGAAATGTGTACACAAAAAAGGGGATGGAATAATAAGGGCAAAGAGCCGATTGTGACAGCTGCCCTGGAATCCATACATGCATTTCTAAGGGCAGCTCGTAGCAATATCAAGAAAAGAATATGGTTGTTAAAGATGTCAGTGGGCCACACTGTGATCAGCAAGCGCCTGGGACTCTTTGCAGGGGAGAAGGCGTCGGCTTCATTTCCCTGACTTCAAAGAAAGAATAGAACTTCACACCGCTTTTCTGCAGAGCTTGTGATTTTTGTCCAGAGGGCTTCCTGAGCAAAAAAAAATCAATGCGCTGAAAAGTGGTATGGCTCAGTCTGTTAAAACAGGAGAAAACTTTTCAGCACAAGAAGAATGGCAGAGTTAATGTAAATGTTATAAAGCTATGGAAAAAGACCACACATACACACAATGCAAGCAAGGGAGGTGTTACCAATAACATTCAACTAATGCTCAGATCTTCTCCAAAGGTGGAGAAAAGTATACATCGTGCTGTGAAAAGCTTTTTGGTCCTGTTGAAAACATCAATACCACATGCTGGGGCCAGCACTCTGAGTGGAATAAATATTGATTTCTCGCCTTCTTGAGACTTACCAACAGCGGTCAAATCTCTTCCTAAACTCGGGGGTTGTTATTTTCATTGTTTTCCAAATGACAAATTCGCCAAGCACTTTTCTTTTATTGTTTTGTTGTTCTCCCCTTTATGTGTGTGTTCATATCTTGGTCTGCAGGGCTGAAAAAGCTGCATTTGTCTCAGAAAAGATAGAAAAGACCCTATCAAAATATCCATGGCTCATGGCTTTGCTTCTCATGAAATTTTCCGACAGTAAAAAAAGTTGGCCACTTGGCCTGAGTGACAGAAAGGAAAAAAGTAGGCACTATGCAAACTTCTTGCACCTCAGGAAAATCCCCACAAGTCTGAAGTGCCAAAATATCCCATTAAGCAGACATAGCTAACCTGGTTTTCTTTCCTCTTGCTAATAGAGAACAGCCTTTAATTTATACAGTACACTCAGGGGCATCACTAGAGTGACTGACTGCCCCTAGCATCCTCTACATCTGAAGTGAAAAACATATTTTCATGGCTTTAAGATAACAGACTTACTCAGTTGAAACTAGAGCCTTTCTTGCTGGGATTAATGGATAGACAATTAGAAAAGAGCCACAGAAGACTAGTTTTATATACGATCACTGCTGTGAGATTACTCTATGTGCAAAAATGGAAAGACTCAGAACTATTGACAACGGAGAAATGGATGGTGAAGACAGCCCAGCTAACAGAAATGGCAAAATTGGCTCGTCCACTTAGAAGCGGGGAGGGGAATCAACTTTTATTAGTGACTGGAAACCCTTTATGGACTTTAGGCTGCAAAAAGAAAAATATAACTGTGATTTATGGGTTTCATTAGAAAGTATAGGCTATGGAAAGAAGGAAACTATAATGTAAATTTAGAAAGAGAAGGTAAAATAAAAACATTTATAGCCACTTTCAATATCAGAATGACTTCACTATGGAAAAACAACCATGCTGAATTTCTCCTAGTTCAGGTTACTGTGTTTATTCATCAATGGAGTCGCAATTTCTTTCATCAATTTTCATAACTTCCTTTCAGTTGCAATATGCCCAATGTGGGTCCATAGGAAAGAAGAAGAAATGTTAAGAAGGGAGAAGAAGAAAGAGGAACAGCAGCAACAGAACAAAAAGCAGTTTTTTTTTTAAAAAAAGTGTAGCATAAACAAATACTTTGAAGGAGTTACTTCTTGGCACTATGCTTTGAGAAGTATGCACACACATAGCAAATTCATATCACAAAGAAACGTGTAACCCAGGACTTATCAATAATGGTAAATGAGGCATTCAGTCACCAAAATATTTCATCCTTATCTTTTTTGAAGTTGGTTAAAAGAAGATTATTTATGTCTAAATCTGGGAAGAGAAAAGGTTAGCAACATGTTCCCTTCCTCCCTTTCACTCAGAGAGAGAGAGAGAAACACTGTTCTGTCCTGCTCACCCATGCACACACCATGAGGGCTTGAAGTCTTTATTGGGGTTTTGCTAGCCCTGCATAGTATTTCTCAGGACTTAGCACAAAAACCAATGATTCCAATTCCCAAATACAGAAACACAGACCAAAATCTGTAAAGTCACCCACCCATTTTGAAGTCAAAAGGCAAGTCCATGGTCCAAGCTCAAATCACAAATCACTGAAGACCAAGTCCAAGGTCCAAAAAAAACAAAGTCCAATAACAGGATCATGGTTTAAATCAATTGTGATGGCTGAACAAATGCATGGCAGGAAACGGGTGAGTTATCTCTAGGGTCACTTGATGGCCTAAATAGCCACAAACCAGTACAGCTCATTAGGAGGGGCAAAGCTGCCTCCTCATGAGTAGCCTCACCAACCATTGTACCTCCCTCCTCTCAGTCCTGCAAGCCCTGGGAACCAAAGGAAAAGGCCATTCCTCTTTCTCCATGCTGATTGGCTGCTGCTGCTGTGCCCACTGACATGTGGTAAGGTTTATGGCTGGTGAGGCTGGTGACGTCATCAGGAAGGCGAGGAATGGGACCACATGTGCAGGAGGCTGAGGTAGCCTCAGCCTCCTGCACATGTGGCCCCTTTCCCCGCCTTCATGAGTCAACATGAAGCGTGCTCCACAGTCCCCTTCATGTTGACTCAGGAAGGCAGGGAATCAGACCACGTGTGCCTTTTCCCTTTTCCCTTTTTTTTTCTTTTCATGATAAGAACGGTGAGGCTCTGCCTCCCCTGACCGCACATCCCTGGCTGTGCCGCTTCTCTGCCCTCTGCTTCTGGGTGGCCTTTCAAGCCTCCTGGCTGCAGCTGTGTTTCTTCACTCTCTTTATTAGCCAGCCAGTCATACAGTCATTTCTCCAACCCTTCTGAGGTTTCTGGTCTCTCATCCTCCTCTTGCCCATCCCCTATTGGTTCAGGGTCCCCAGCATCTTCCATCATCTGAGCCTCACTCCAAAGTTCCTGAAGCCAGCTCTTGTCATCCAAGCTGGCTTCTGGGGCATCCATTACAAACAAAAATACAGAGAAAGAGAGTTGTTATTAAAATAAAAAGAAAATCGGGAATATCAAGGAAGGTAATTTTTATTTGGAAAGGTTGTCTTCTGGTATTGAAAGGGCATTTGTGGGCTTCAATTTTTTTTTCAAATATTAGAGATTCATTAGAAAAAGTAGGAAAATTTCTCTACTTCTGACTTCCGATGGTTGATTTGGAGTCTGCTGCTTGTTTTGCAAAGCAAGTCTCTTGAACTTTCTAGGCCTTGAATCATATTGAGGCTCAGTGCCCCATCTGCTACAAAGAGTTCCCTGCTGGGATTCTACGATAGCTTTGAAATGGAATCCTTGTCTAAACTATATAGCCACATGTGATAGGGCAGCTGGTAGGCAGGTTTTATTTGCTTGCTTGGATTGAGGGCTGCTTCCCAAATTGGATTACATTTAAATAAGCAGGCTAAATGCCAGGAATAATATGATTTCCTATGGATTTAATGATTTTCCTTTCCTTCTACATCAAGAATGATATCTTTGATTTGGAATAGAAATTCAAAAGCAGTTTCTGAATACTCTTTTATTATCCAACCTCTAAACTGGGATGAATGAGGATAGGGATCTGTGGGCCAGCTGAAAACCAGTCTGGTATGCATTTGGATTCATCAAATTGCCTATTGAATGTATGTATGTATGTATGTATGTATGTATGTATGTATGTATGTATGTATGTATGTATGTATATATATGTGTGTGTGTGTGTGTGTGTGTGTGTGATATTTGTACTGATAAATAAATAAAGGGAGACTAGTATAGATCTATTTCGAGCTAATTAGCTCTCATCAGCTAACCATACCCTTACTGGGATTTGAACCCGGGCTGTATATATCTTAGGCAGGAGTTTTAGCCACTAAGCCACGGGCTCTGTTCCTTATCAGTTCAGCCAGGGAAATAGTTATGTATTTGTGTTACAACCCCTGGTATGCCTAAATATGGGAGGAAGGTCACTATTCCCTCTTTCTGTCCTTCGGCTTATCACAGAAGACCATGCAGGCAGAAAACCATATTTTTTATTTTTAATGTTGCCTTTTTATATTTGTGTTATATTTTTACTGATAAATAAATAAAGGGAGACTAGTATAGATCTATTTCGAGCTAATTAGCTCTCATCAGCTAGCCATACCCTTACTGGGATTTGAACCTGGGCTGTATTATTCTTAGGCAGGAGTCTTAGCCACTAAGCCACAGGCTCGCCTCCTTATCAGTTGAGCCCGGGAAATAGGTATGTATTTGTAGATATGTATTTATTTAGGTATGTATTTATTTCCCATATTTAGGCATACCAGGGGTTGTAACACAAATACATACATATATCATATGATATATATGATATTGAATATAAAAAGGCAACATTAAAAATAAAAATATGGTTTTCTGCCTGGATGGTCTTCTGTAATGAGCTGAAGGACAGAAAGGGGGAGTAGTGAGCTCCCTCCCATATTTGGCCATACCAGGGGTTGTAACACAAATATATATATCTGCCTAGTTTTTTTTAGTATATACCACCTAATATTTGGTTTATAGCATGAATTATTTTGAGAGATAGCAAAAAAAGTCTAAAATTACATTCCAATTATGCTATATCTAATGCCCTCTTGATAGAGTATGCATTTATTTTGAAAGCCAATCCATGGTAGATTTCTGTGACAATTTCAGGGAAGAGTTAGTTAGAGCTTTATTATTCTAGGTTGAAAAAACAAAGGCTAAATGTGGAACTAAATGAACTAAATGGTAATCTACTCCGCAGCAAATACCACATGTGTCAAATTTTGCACTGATAGATTCTAGGGAGGAGCCTGCACACACACACACAAAAGGAATGGTAGCATACCTTTCTCAATATGGTAGAACTCATTTTTGTAAGTTGATTTTTCTTGTCTGTAAAATAAATCCAATATTAAACCATAACAACTAACTCATGTATTTCACATAACTCTCAAGTCCCTGGTGCTCCAGAGATACAGACTCAATGCATCATGAAAGCTACAGAATCTGAATGGACCCAAAGACTGATAATCTGACCCTATTATTAGATATAGCTCAGGATGTGGGAAGATGGAATCAGGTGCAAATCAAAGAATATATATATTTGTGTTACAACCCCTGGTATGCCTAAATATGAGACTAGTCTCCCTTTATTTATTTATCAGTACAAATACAACACAAATATAAAAGGCAACATTAAAAATAAAAATATGGTTTTCTGCCTGCATGGTCTTCTGTGATGAAGCCGAAGGACAGAAAGAGGGAGTGTGACCTTCCTCCCATATTTAGGCATACCAGGGGTTGTAACACAAATATATACTTATTTCCCTGGCTCAACTGATAAGGAAGAGAACCCGTGGCTTAGTGGTTAAGACTCCTGCCTAAGATATATACAGCCTGGGTTCTAATCCCAGTAAGGGTATGGCTAGCTGATGAGAGCTAATTAGCTCAAAATAGATCTATCCTAGTCTCCCTTTATTTATTTATCAGTACAAATACAACATATATGTATATATGTATATATGTATATATGTATATATGTATGTATGTATGTATGTATGTATGTATGTATGTATGTATGTATGTATGTATTTGTGTTACAACCCCTGGTATGACTAAATATGGGAGGAAGGTCACTACTCCCTCTTTCTGTCCTTCGGCCTATCACAGAAGACCATGCAGGCAGAAAACCATATTTTTATTGTTACTGTTGTCTTTTTATATATATGTTGTATTTGTACTGATAAATAAATAAAGGGAGACTAGGATAGATCTATTTCGAGCTAATTAGCTCTCATCAGCTAGCCATACCCTTACTGGGATTAGAACCCGGGCTGTATATATCTTAGGCAGGAGTCTTAACCACTAAGCCACGGGTTCTCTTCCTCATCAGTTGAGCCAGGGAAATAGGTATGTATTTGTGTTACAACCCCTGGTATGACTAGACTCCTGCCTAAGATACACACACACACACATATATATATATATGTGTGTGTGTGTGTGTGTGTGTGTCTGTGTGTGTCTGTGTGTCTGTGTGTGTTACAAACATTTCACTCAGACACATTTGGTGCTTTAATATAGGGAACATTAAGGGATGCAGTGGCTCAGTGGCTAAGATGCTGAGCTTGTCTATCAGAAAGGTCAGCAGTTCAGTGGTTCAAATCCCTAGTCCCGCATAACAGAGTTAGCTCCCATTACTTGTCCCAGCTTCTGCCAACCTAGCAGTTCTAAAGCACGTAAAAATGCAAGGAGAAAATAGGACCACTTTGGTGGGAAGGTAACAGTGTTCCGTGCTCCTTAATGTTGAGTCATACCGGACACATGACCACTGAGATGTCTTTGGAGAGCACTGGCTCTTCGGCTTTGAAACGGAGATGAGCACCGCCCCCTAGAATTGGGAAAGACTAGCACATATGTGCGAGGGGAACCTTTACCTAGGGATCATTATGCAGCTGTTTTGTATGAAATTGGGTTCCTCCATGTACTGCAAGGAACAATATTGTACTCTATTTTACCCTGATTTCTGATGAAGCATTTCAGAATTAACAAGCATGGAAAATACCTTTTACGTATTTGTCCTATTGGCCATTGAAAGATGGCTTTCACTCCATGGAGTCTAAGAAAGATACAACCAATTTTCCAAAACACAATCAATGCCTACTTGACTTTTCAGAAAGATGAATTTCAAATTATTGGAGAACATAACTCAGTAATGTCAAGTACACTTGAATTTCATTTTAGATAACCATTCTGTTCAACTAGAACGGACAATAATTATAAAAGTATAATTTGATTTTAATTCCATTTTGAAAATTAATGATCTCTACATTTAATGACCAGTTTCTGTGTCCTTAGTCTCTTCCTTTCCTTTCTCTCAAATATTTTCAATCTCTTCATTGTGAGACATCCTTGCAATGCAAGAACTTTCATCTGAAGCATAAAATCTCTCCACTAGCTGAGTCCCATGGACATTACATAATGTTCCATGGGAGAGCCTCTCATATATAGATGCAGAGAACTGAGATTAGCTCATTTTGGTTTGGGAAGTGAGGGGAAACAGTGCATATGTGTTTGCAAGAAGGTGTGGCTCAGTGGTTAGAGTTTACTGTAGGTCCACGGATATTCAATGAATCCAAGTGTTTCCATTTTTCTGTGTGAGAATCACTCTAACTTTTAGGTCACAAGCACAAATTATTTCGTTCTTTCTTTCTCTTTCTTTTCCTTCCTTCCTTCCTTCCTTCCTTCCTTCCTTCCTTCCTTCCTTCCTTCCTTCCTTCCTTCCTTCCTTCTGATTCTTTGGAAAGCAGTTGTGTTTAAGGCTAGGGATGTAAAAGTCATACATTTCTCTTGCAATGCACAAAGTGAGGGCATTGGGTGAGAATCCCAAGTTATTGTTTTATTGATATTTAAATTTGGGGGTATATGCAGGAAACAGACCAAGGAAATATACACAGTGCATCTTTCAGTTGCTCCTGTACTGTGCTCATTCCAGCTTGACCATAAACTGGATTAAGAAACTATTAACTGGATAGAGATCCTTTAACAACAGCCTGTAAACTATTCAGCTCAAAGTACAGACGATCAGTTGATTCACTGGATAATTCCCTTGTTGTGTTCTGCTATCTCTCTGTTCCAGAAAGGAATAGTCAGTCTGTATTTAATTAACAGGTAGAGGGATACTGTGAGTGGAATTTAAATCATCCACATTAAAGAGGCCAGGCAGGATTTTATGTTATTGTTTCAGGAGAATTATCTTTTAAATTGTGTTAATCCTATTCCACATACACACCAGGAGTATCCAGAGGGAAAAAAAAGGGAAGATGGTATCTACAGCCATTTGATCAAATGTTTATGTGCATCACAATGGAGCTTTGGAGTTGGAGAGGTTCATCCATAGTTCAATTTTGTCATTTAAAGCAGATTTGTTGCATTTACAGAAGGCTTCTGCTACCTTCAAAAAAAAAATTCCATTGATACTACTGTTTAAAAAGTATTATTTAGAAATGCAAACCACGGATTTACCCTACATTGAAAAACTATTTTGCATTTTTAATATCTACGTATCTTCATTATTTTACATAATTTTATCCAAGACAAGTCATAAAAAGAAGCAAAACAGGTACAGGAGCAAGATAAATTTATGACAAAATCCTGAACAATCAATAATGAGAGAGAAGCACTTAGTGATTTCTGAAAGCTGTACTTATCAACCGGAAATACACAGCCTTCTTGGAATCACATTATTCTTCTCAACTATATTTCCAAATATCCTGATTTCTCAGTAGAGTTTACTATTAACAAATTCAGTTATACAACTACGCTGCTCCTTGGTTTACCTCTCTTTGTAGAGAAATATCCAAGAATCTCAAAGGGTGAAATGAGCCATTGAAAATGAATTACCACAAATCTGAAAGGAAAGGGCAAGTACAAGACGCATGTATGATTGATTCCATAAACCAGGGTTAGTGCTCAAATGTTCTCTGCATTTCAAGTCTTGACATGAGTGATAAGTAATATTTGTCACAGGGCTGCTGATGTGATACTGAGTTATCAGGACACAAAAGACATCCAGACGCTAATGTTTAACAGGGAGGTATATCATCTTTGCTGAAAAAAGCTATAATCCTCTGTCCTCCTAATATTAAAATCAGCTTTTGGCAGACTGCTTTTCATATTATATCTTGTTGTCATTATTCAATAAGAATCAATCAACCAGAATAGAGCTGGAAGGAACCTTGGAGGTCTTCTAGTCCAACCCCTGCTCAAGCAGGAGACCCTATACCATTTCAGACAGGTGGCTGTTCCAGTCTTTTCTTTAAAAACTCCAGTGATGAAGCACCTACAGCTTCTGAAGGCAAGCTGTTCCACCGGTTAACTGTCTTCGCTGTTCGGAATTGTCTCCTTAATTCCAGAGTTGATTCTCGCCTTGATTAGTTTCCATCCATTTTTGAATAGATGAATCACTGAATCAGAGGGGATTTCAATGAAACCAGAATTCATTGTTCAAGTCTAGCTCCCAAAGTCTAGTTCTTTCTTAAATGATCAGCAGAGGAGAAAACAACATTGATAAACCTGGTGCTAGGGAATTGTACCAATCAGATGTGGTATCTTTATGCGATCTTTGAAAGGACATTGAATAGCCTAGAGCAGGGGTCAGCAACCCACGGCTCTGGAGCCACATGTGACTCTTTCATCCCTCTTCTGCAGCTCCCTGTCACTGGTTGGCTCCACAATTGATAGGGCTTTTGGTTAGGACAAGTAGAGGAAAAAGGATGCCACACTAGGAGAAGACTCTATGGTGGGAGAACTGGACTTCTGGTCGGCTCCAGAATTGAATGGGGGGGGGGGGCTTCTGGTTAGGACTTTTGTGGTTCTTTGAGTGTTTAAGGTTGCCAACCCCTGACCTAGAGTTTTACTCATTGCCATCTTGCTGATAGGCTTAAATGTTGGGTCCCTAATCTATCAGAGATGCCTGCCTGGGTATCTAGCTGCATTACACCCAACTGGCCACAAATTGTAACAACTATTTCGTGAACAGGAAAGTTTCCTCTAGCAGCTGTTGATACCTAACAACCTCAATGTGCTTTCAAAATGTCAAATACATCCCTGATTTCTCCAAAGTGAAAGGGCTGCTGGCTTGATTAAATCCACCTATATTTAGCTTATTAGTAGCTTGTTTCCTTCTGCTATGGGATCTTTGCCTGAGAATGATGTTCAAGTGCCTGGTTCTGAAAAAATATTCTATTGTAAGGCAGCCATTTAAGGAAAGAAAAGAAAAAAAAAGGCATCATGTTTTATGCAAAAATTCAATTGTAACATTTTAATAGAAAATCACTAAATACTTGATTAATGAGGACTGCCTTTTCAGGTGCTTGTTAATTAGGTTGGCATAGATGCTGAGTATTGATCCTCAGGATGAGGGACAATAGAGTGAGAGCTTTATTTGCATGTTTTCTTTATCTCTAAACTTTAATTTCAAGGTTATCAGATTTTTAGTGTTGTGGGTTTTCACTTTTATTTTCAGTTCTATCTCGATCCTATTGTGAAGTGAAAAAAATCCTTTTGTAGAGGATCAAAGTTGTTGTCAGGTCTCAGATAAGATTTGATTTAAGTGATCAGCTTAAAATGAAAATATGTTCTTTCAGTAACAAATGAGAAAAATAGTGGAAATAAACAATCAGAAAAATATGAGCAATAAATAAGAAAGATCTACGTTAGCAAAGCTTGATTATAATCCAGTTGACAGCAGAGTTAAGAGCTGCACTGTTAGTTAGATTATCATCCAGCTTTGCTAGCATAGATCTTTCTTATTGGGTTCTTCTGGAATGCTGACCCCAACTATAGGAATACTACAAAGACAAAGCAAGATAAATGGGAGGAAAACTCTCTCTTATGTTGCAATGTATTTCCTATAATCAATGTTCAAAATGACAAGATGTAATGCATGAAACATTAGTCTAGTCCATGTAAACAAAAAAAAAACACTCTTTTTTTGGTTGTTTACATATACCAATGAAGTCTGTCAACCACATTGAACTGGCTGTCCATCAATACCTACCTACAAACCAGTGACGTGCAGTCAGGTGAGGCAAGTGAGGCACAGCCTCACCACTCTCATCATGAAAAGAAAAAAATGTAAAAGGAAAAAGCTGAGCTAGTTGCTGCCTCAGCATGGATGATTCTGCTTAACTGTTTAAAAAAAGCCTCTAAAAAGTGCCCTCTACTATGAGGCAGGGGAACTGCATGCCTCATCTAGTCTGACTTTAGCCGTTTTATGATCACTCGAGCAGAGTTAAGCAAGGGTTAAAAGCCTAAAAATTCCTGACGTAGGTGAGGCACGCAGTTCTTCTTCCTCATAGTAGAGGGTGCTTTTTAGAGGCTTTTTTTAACAGTTAAGCAGAGTCATCCACGGAAGCCAGGCAAAGAGCCATGCTGTAGCACACACACTTTCCCCCAGCTTCTTTCTTTTGGAAGGCTCAAATCGGCTCCCCTCTGGCTTCTCTGCCTCTCCTCTCACCCCAGCCTACCAGCAGGAGGTGAGTAGGTGGGCTTTATTGCGTTCCAGGCATTTCCCACCCAGACAGCAGGCTGCATTTGCAATGGTGGAGGTGTTTGGGGAAGGCAGCAGGGGAATGGGGGAGATGGCAGAGGAGCTGCTGTCAAGCCACTGGAAAAGATATCCAATCCAATTTGTGTGTGTGTGTTTGTTTGAGAGTAAGTGAGTGAGAGAAGGGGGTAGGAGAGATAGTCCAATCCAACGTGTGTGTGTGTGTGTGTGTGTGTGTGTGTGTGTGAGAGAGAGAGAGAGAGAGAGAGAGAGAGAGAGAGAGAGAGAGAGAGAGAGAGAGAGAGGAAGGGAGGAAGGGAGAGAGAAACAAATGCTGTCGTTTTAAATTGAACTGAGCATGCCTGGCTGTGGAATTCTGGGAGTTGAAGTCCACAAGTCTAAAAATATTTGAAACCCACCACCGTGTCAGTGCTTCACCAGCCATAAACCTCATCACACGTCACTTCTACAAACACATGTATTTTTCTGAAAGGCTTGAATTAGGCATGGCTGAAATCAAAGACAACAAACCAGAAGAGTTACAAGTTGTTTTCTAGAAGCAGTTTAAATATTGAGTATACTGTAAATCCAGAATTTCTAAGGGTAAAACTCTACATACTGTAGTATCACCTAGCTAATCCACAGATAGTAAGCTTTCTATAATGAGGAGTTAGAGAGGGCAAAGCTACTAATTCAGTCATTGGTTCTGGTGATACCACATTTGACAGATTGGGTGGGACTTAGGGGTATTATAGAGCAGATAACATTAATGTAAAACAAAAGGAAAGGTTAAAATATTAACACCTCCTGCTCAGAGAAAGTTCTGTGGATGCACTGAAGTGTGCTCAAGATACATTCATCATATGTACACACTACACACAGAGAGAGAGGTGGGGGAGGGAGGGGGAGAGAATATCAACTGGAAGCTTTAGAAAGCTGGGATTCATTTGTAGCTGGGCAATTTAGCAATAGCAGTAGCACTTAGATTTATAGACCACTTTACAGCCCTCTAAGTGATTTACAGCATCAGCAGATTGCCCCCTATAATCTGGGTCCTCGATTTATCCGACCTCAGAAGAATGGAAAGCTGAGTCAAGATTGAGCCAGTCAAGATCGAACTGCTGGCAGCCAGGAGAATTAGCCTGCAATAATGAATTTGAACCACTGTGTAAATTTAAAGAGTCATTACTGCCCCTTGGACAAATATAAAATCAGCCCATTGTAAATCATAGTTTGTCCAAATCTGAATGTTTGTAAAGATGTATTAGACATTAGCAGATAAAATGGGGGAATAGTAGAAAAAGAAGTGAATAAAGCATTCCCTATAGAGGGCTATAAAATGAGATGATTCTATTTTGTTAGTTTGGCTTGATATGCTCAGTCATGTAATGTTGAACAATTCCACCATCCTCAAGAACTATTGAGACTAAAGAAAAGAAAAGCCTTCTCAACAGAGCAATAAATATGAAGTTAATTCCATCACTGTGGCATGTTGACTGAATAAAAGTCCTTCTGAAACTGACTGGTTTAGTCAATTCATTTAAACCTCTCTGTGCCACCTTAGCATTGAAAATTTCCAGGTGGATTACAGTAACTAATTAACACAGTGTTAAAATGTATGAAGGCAATGTCATAAACAATAAGCACAGGAAGAAATACACCAGAATTTGAAAGCCTGGAGAGTATAGGACCCTTAGAGAAGGTTCCATAGCAGAGGCTCTACAGGAAACCTAGCCATCACTCACTTCTCGTCAGATAAAGAGGTTTTAGTATATGGATAGGCTCAAGTGGGAGAAATTATTTAGGCTCTGAAGGAAAGAACATGCACTTTGGATTCTACTTGAAAATGGAACAATAGTCAGGGAAACCTTTTTTTTTTTTTTTTTTTTTTTTTTTTTTTTTTATAATAAAATTTTATTGGTTTTTCAAGATTTATAGGGAAAAGGGTAAATGGACAGGTATACAAATTTTGGCAGTTGCAAAGTGTGTGAGGCCCCCCTCCCTCCATACCCATAGTATACATTTAATATAATGCATTAGTATATAATTGATTACAGTCAGCATATTAGTTCTATTATTAAATTCAATCAAATTAAACATTACAGTATAAAATCCAAATATAATTCCATTTTCACTTTCGGTCAGTTTATAATAATATGATTTTCTTGTTTATTTTTGTGATCTGAGTCTTCTTGCTATTGCCCCATCTCCCTCCACTGGCAGAGCTCTGGCCCCTCCCGTGTCCTGCGTGTCCGTTGTGGTATCTGGTGGTTTCTCTAGGAATGTTTTATTTTTTTCCATAAAGGCCTGCGCCTCTATGGGTGAATTAATTCTAATTCTTGTCTCCTCCCAGAATATCAGCATACCATCAGGCATCAACCATCTAAACCACACCCCTTTCTGGTATAATTTATTCGCTAATTGCGAATAATTTTTTCTTTTTTCTCTAATCTTCTTAGGGATCTGCTTCAGAATGGTTATCTCCATATCATGATATATCAATGCTTGCCCCCTTTGTACACCCAGAATTTCATCTCTTGTGCTTTTTCTAAGAAATTTAATATGAACCTCCCTGGGTACATTGTGTGTTCTAGCGTAAGCTGAATTCACTCTATAAACCAGATCTATATCCCACCCCATCTGTTGTTTTTCTTTGTGTGTGTAGTCAGCCAGAATGTTTGTCATGATGTCCCTTATATTTTCCCCATCTTCTTCTATAACATTTTGAAATCTAAGATAATAGGACATTCTCTCAAATTCTAATTTCATCTGTTGGATGTCAAGATCTTTGTTCCCTTTCTGCACAGCTTCCACCCCCCCCCTCACCTCCTCCACCCCCCCTTCCACAAGATCCAGTCTCTGTGAGTTCTTATAAATTTGGGCTTGATTTTCTTTAATTTCATCTTTCATTTCCCTTAGCTGTTTCTTGATTTCCTCCTGGCCCTGTAAAATTTGTTGAAGCATTTGTTGAAAGTCCATCTCTATAGTCTTAGGTTGCATCAGTTCTGTTATCTTGGACTGTGTGGCTGGACTGGATGTTACAGATGTTGGAGCAGATGTGGCAAAGCCAGATTTCCCAGGAGGTGGTCTTTTGGATGCCATCCTTTATAACATTAAAAGTTCAGTCCATATATAAGATAAACAGTTAGAAAAGAAGGGTAGCCAGGTGAGGTCCGGGAGCAGAAGAACCAGGCAGAAGAGAATCTCTCTAATAAGTCTGGCAATAGATGAAAGGTTTCCCCTAGAAAGTTCAAAAAGACCAATCCACAAGAGATTCCTCTGGGAGACACGGAGACAAAGACCGGAAGCCTGAGTTTTAAAGGTGGAGTCAGGTTTCACAGTTCATAAAGACAACGGAAGTGTGCCATCTTGCCCTGCCAGTTTTGGGCACAGAGGCATATCAAAGTTTTAAAAAGTTCCAAAGGTCCTCAAATCTCAGTAAATAGTGAAATTAAATTGCAAAGAAAATCATCCAACCTGGGTGAGGCTTCATTCGTTGGCTCTCCCCCCTCCTCCTTCCCCGGGGGCTGAGAGCAAGATTATTCCTCGCCGCTTATCCAAGGGGGGGGGAAACCCCCCTCCCTCCAGCCGCACCTCCAGAATACTCCGAAAGTTATTTAAAGAAAGCTAACTAGTTCTTTGTGCAAAATAGGGCATGAAGAGAGAAGCAGCCTCACCGCACCGCAGCTGCTTCCTTCACTTGCTTCATTCTCCCGACGGCTTTAGCGAGGCGCGAAGCGCAGAAACGCGAGGCGCCCTCCGATCTAGCTCCCCGGTGCCTTGGGCGCGCGAGAGACCTCCCGCCGGCCGCCGCCGATGCAGGAGCTCCCCGCGATGCCGCCCCTCCGGCAGGACCCCTCTGAGGGGTGTCCTGTGCCCCCCAAGGAGTGGGGAAGCCCACCGGAGAGCCGGAGCGGGCAAAGAGCTGCCCGTCGCCGCTGCCGCCGGAACCGGAACTCCTGGGAAACCTTAAAAACATTCAAATGATGCTGTTTCTTTGTGGTTAAATTTCTAATCTAATAGTTGGTTATTTTGTTTTGTTTTGCTTTGGGGTTTAAACAGTAGCAAGAATAAAAAAAAAATATAAGCAATATTGGAAGACTATATAAAAACAACCACTTTCCAACATATATTCTAGAGAGTAGTCTAGCAGGTATATCCTAAAATAGGTAAGATTTATCGACAGCCTTCAAAATACAACATATTTCAATAGCCTAACTTGGTGGAATACCTTCATAAAAAAGATGCAATTGAAATCAGAGGTGGTATTCAGTAGGTTTTGACCAGTTCTGGAGAACTGGTAGCAGAAATTTTGAGTAGTTCGGAGAACCAGTAAATGCCACCTCTGACTGGCCTCGCCCCATCTATTCTCTGCCTTCTAAATCCCAGCTGATTGGGAGGGAATGGAGATTTTGCAGTAAACTTTCCCAGGAATGGGGAGGGAATGGGGATTTTGCAGTATCCTTTCCCTGCCACGCCCACCAAGCCACACCCACAGAACAGGTAGTAAAAGTTTTTGAATCCCACCACTGAATTGAATGACTGATGGATTGATGAATGGCAAACATTTGTTTCTTTGTTTTTTTAGAAAAGAATGCACCTAAGGTGATCCTCAACTTAGAACAGCAATTAGGAACAGAATTTCCATCACTCAGTGATACATCCATAGAGCGAGGGAGTATAAGAGGCCTAGTCAGGAAGAGAATTCTAAAGACTACTGGTAACCGCTATTCAGTGCCATTGTAACTTCAAACAATTGCTGAAAGCATGGTTGCAAATTGAGGACTGCCTGAATAGGCATATAACAGATAATCTATAGAGTAGGTATGCAAGTAGCTAGAAGAGAAAACTACGTTCCATGCTATTTGGACTGCTAGCCACTTAATTGAATAAATCAGAATGTCAGAAAATGAAGCAAATAATATATTAGAAATAAAGGTTTCTCTTGTACTAACTGAAAGTCATCATAAACAAATGGACTTTCCTGTCAATCAGCTAAGGATTATATATTGATGGCATTCAGGTGAATGGAAATAAGAAAGTAAGTGTTTATGCAGTGTGTATATGAATTCTGCAGAATTCATGGGCTTGGTAGTATGAAATGGAGTCCTGTATAGAACCTCCAGCAGGAGGTTCTGGAAATTGTCCTCTCCAGAGGCTTTAAACTGTACCTCTTATAATTTTTAATCCTAACCATAAATGTCATTTCAGCATTGATGGTTTGATCATTAGTTGATTGACTAATGATCAACACCATCAATGCTGAAATGACATTTATGAACATGATCAGTAGTAACAAAAGCTGCTGAGATATTATGGTCAGCCTCTTCTTTGCCTATTGTTTTTCTTCCACCAAGATACATCTGAACTAAAATGAAGGAAAAACCAAACTGAAATTGTTCCTTCCTTTCTTTTCACTACATGTTTTTGAGTGTATCGGTTCTTAAGCAACTTGCTCAAACTTGCTTTTCTCCACAATACCAACAAAACAAAAAGTAACCCACTTTGCTCTTCTCGTTATAAAACTCAGAAATACTCACCTTGCTTTCAAGTTACAGGATAACTTCTTGAGTAACTGAAACTTCACACTGATAATCAGCTCTAAAATTGCTTCAGAAATGTCTGTGGGGATGGAGGAAAATGTGAACTGCACCTAAAGTGTTGCTTTGAAGTGTTTTCCCTACTCACTTTTTGTTAGCCTCTGGGTAGAGTGAGAAATGAGAGAAGGGGCTGATGACTAGTTAAATTATACTGCTTTCAAGTTCTTTCTGCCTACTTATCATTCAGCACTTCCAGAGTGCCTGTGCTCAGATTTGAATGAAAATGCCCTCGCACACATCCCACATATACACACCACAAATATCCACACACATGCATTCAGACTCATCAATAGTGTGGTACTATATGTTATATATTTTATTTAAGAATCATAAAAATTATCATGGTTATTTCAGAATTGGTCGTTAGAAATTCTTGCTAGCCAGAGGAAGCAGGAGAAGTTGAATATACATTGCTTGCCATGGCCCTCTATTGGTCCTTCACAATACACGACTAACTAAGCCTAGTTTCTGGACGACTGGTTTAAATGGGATAATTAGATTTATGTCCCTTTCATGACAGTTTTGCTTGCATTTAAGAAAATAATAACTGCAGCAATTTTCCCTATCTTCATCTCTGTCTCTCTCATTTCTATCACCTTAACAATGAGACACTCAACAATGAGGCACTGATGAAGTGGGTACAGCAGCGCCTGCATTTTCTGCATCACATGTGAGAAAAATACATCTTCCTACCACTAGGTAGGGGGGAGGAGCTTCCTGGAGGATGGTGGTCAGCCTCTGAGCTCCGTATGTCTACGGGGCTCTTTTTGACAGGCTGGGTTGCTGCTGGTCCTTTTTACGATCTGGAGGACCGGGAACCTACTCAATGACCACCCTGGCTCATTCTAGGACCCTAGCGGTCCCCCAGGGTGGTCGGACAGCAGAGGAGAACGAGAAGAATGGGCCGTCCGTTCAGCCGAAGGGGAAGGCCCCCATTTGAAATCTGCAGAGAGCGGAGAGCGGAGAGCGGAGAGCCGGGAAATGGCGGCTGGCGCGCTGACGTCCTGGCACGCTGGCATGCTCCGGGAGGTTCGCATCCTACCCCACACATCCCTTTGACCAATTCGCTCTCACAGAGAGGGACTCCTCCGGGTACCATCCGCTAAGCAATGCCGGCGGGCGGTGCCCAGGAGTAGGACCTTCTCTGTGATGGGCCCAACCCTCTGGAATGACCTCCCCCCCGATATTAGAATTACTGCTGATCTCCGCTCCTTCCGTAAGAAACTTAAGACCCACCTGTTCCAATTAGCTGGCCTGGCCCAATCGCAATTACAATTATGATCTAATCCCGACCTTCCTGGCCGGTATTTTAAATTTTTAAACTCTGGGGTATTTTAATTGGTTTTAATCATTAGTTAATTTATGACTATTGTACAGACTTGTGCTTAATTTGTTTGTCTGGGGTTTTATATTTTTGTTGTTTATTGTATATTTTATTTTTGTCTGTACACCGCCCCGAGTCCCCACGGGGAGAGGGGGCGGTTTATAAATTTAATAAACTGAAACTAATAAACTGAACTATCCTTACCACTTTCTATAGAGGGACGATCAAGAGCATCCTGTCATATTGCATGACTGTATACCGCCCCGAGTCCCTTTTGGGAGAGGGGGCGGTATAAAAGTTTGAAATAAAGTAAAGTAAAGTCTGGTTTGGAAGCATTACTGCTTCAGACAGGAAGGCAGTGCAGAGAGTGATGTGGATGGGAGAGAAGATTATTGGCAGTTCACTTCTGTCTATCCAGGACATAGCATATAAGCATTGCTTGACCAGAGTCTGCAGTATTGTCTAAACATCCTCTTCACAACCTCTTTTCCTTGTTACCTTCTGGGAGGAGGCTTCATGTTTTCTGAAGCAGAACATCCAGATTCGGTCACAGTTTTCTTCCATATAGTATCAACCTTGTGAACTCTCAAGTTTCCTCTTTCTGATATGTATTCAAGATGGACAGTTAGTTGGTTGGTTGGTTGGTTGGTTGGTTGGTTGGTTGGTTGGTTGGTTGGTTGGTTGGATGGATGGATGGATGGATGATTATAGATAGAGATAGAGATAGAGATAGAGATAGAGATAGATATATAGGTAGAGACAGACAGACAGACGGACGGACGGACGGACGGATGTGGATGTGGATATGGATATGGATATGGATATGGATATGGATATAGATAAAGATAAAGATATAGATATCTAGATGCTTCCATAACTTTGGGAGACAGATTATTTCACTGCTTAAAATATTTCACCATCAGGAAATTCTTCCTTATTTAAAGTGTAGATTTCCCTCAGTAAAGCTTCCACTCAGTGGTTCCTGTCTTACTGTTGGATATATGGAGAAAAAATCCACACTCTCTGACATCCCTTTATGTATTAGAAGATGGCTGTCAATATCCCCTTAGCCTTTGCTTCTTTAAGCTAAACAGATCAAATTTCTTTAACTGTTTTTTTGTAGGATTTAGCTCCTGAGCTCCATATCATCATTTCTGTTCTTCTCGGTTCTTTTTTTTTTTTTTCAGTTCCTTGGCATTCTTCTTGTATTGTGACAACCTGAACTGGATGCAATAGACCCGTGATGGCGAACCTATGGCATGTGTGCCACAAGTGGCACGCGGAGCCATTTGTCAGGGCACGCGAGACGCTGCCCTGTCAGCTGGCCAGGTGCATGCTCGCGCTGGCCAGCTGAGTTCACACTTTTAAAAGCTATTTTTCGCCTTCCCCAGGCTCCAGAGGCTTTATAGGAGCCTGGGGAGGGCGAAAAGAGCCCCCCCCGCCCCCCCCGGAGGCTTCAGGGACCATCCCTGAAGCCTTCGGAACGCTTAAAACCACCCTCCGAGCAACCAGGAAGTCACTTCCGGGTTGCTCGGAGGGTGGTTTTAAGTATTCTGAAGGCTTCAGGGAAGCCTCGGGACGGTCCCTGAAGCCTCCGGGGGGGGGAGGCTCTTTTCGCCCTCCCCAGGCTCCTATAAAGCCTCTGGAGCCTGGGGAAGGCGAAAAAATCATGCAAAAATGGGCGTGTTGTGCGCGCATGCGCACTGGGGGCGCGTTGCATTATGGGTGTGGCACGCCCACACACGACCCCCCCCGCGCTCCCCCCACTTGTGGCACGCGAGCCAAAAAAGGTTTGCCATCGCTGCAATAGACTAACGGTGGACTATTACTTCCTATGATTTTGATACTACATCTTGGTTGATGCAGCAAAACCCTGCATTTGCTTTTTTGGCAACTGTGGCACAGTGCTGGATTATACTGGATTCTGTGTTTAATTTTTTGTGTAACCTACTAGGAAACACATAAATTGCACCTCTTGCCCATTTATATGCTTTTGGCAGCCTCTTCCTTCATTACCAAATTCTTAATGAATGCAATGCTTTCCCGTCCCAAAATTCACATAAAATTGTTTGGGGAATAAACTGTAATATTCCTTTCAGATCATAATAAGGAATATTAAGGTTTATTCCCCTAATAATTTGGAGGAATTTAAAAATCACGCACAAAATGCATTTTCCCAAGGAAAATTGTAAATGCAAATTGCATAACTTGGAAATCAGAATGAAAACACACGTACACATTCATGGGAATTAATCAACACAATACTTCATATAAATAAATAAATAAATAAATAAATAAATAAATAAAATATGAAAACTCTCCATTTATATACTATTTGCATAATGCCACACAGAATGAGAAAGTATTTTGACACTTGTTTGTCTCACCTGATTATTTCTTATCATGTTACTCCATTTTAGTTTGATAGAATTAGTCCAAGCGTTTTAAAAAAATGAAAAAGACCAGACTATTTCAAAATCTTTCAAAACAAATAGTCAGCTAAACGCATTCTTTCTTTAACAAAATATCAGACTTTTTAACGCTTCTGTCATATAAATGAGCTGCTCCGAATTTTAAAAGTGGTTCCAAAGTTCAAATTATAGCATTAAGGCAAAAGCTGGACCAGGACACCTAGATTGCAAACACTGAAGAGAATATGATATCCCCAAACCGGCAAGTTCTGATATTATTTTTATTTAATTTGGCTTCTTTCTTTTAAATTTGAGAAGGGGGCAGTAATAAGAATGTCCTTTAAATTCAGGGACATCTTGTAATTCACTAAGAGACATCTGTGCCGAATAAATTTGCACCACTACAAAAGTGTCTATTTCTATCTGCAGAAGCCCAGATTGTGATGAAGGTGGCATTTCCATGCCATATTAAATAAAGCCTCCCAGTATTATCCAGAAGGTATCTGGAAGTAGTTTAGCAGCTGGCAGCCCTAGAGAGCCAGTCCCTGCTGAATTACAATACAGTCAAATGGAAGTCTGTATTGGCAGATCAAATTAAAGAAGCCAGCACATCTGACCTGATGCTGCCTGCTTTTCTACCTGCTGACTTCATTCTTCCTGGTAGCCTATTCAGTCATATGTTTTGAATGCAAATGGATACAATTTGTTATTTTCCCCTAATTTATAAAGTCCTTTGCACTGGGAATGAGTTTTTTTTCCCCATCAATGTCACAAATATGAATTTTTAAGGTATTTGGACAGGACTACACTCTCTGATCATTTCAGTTATTGCAAATTAAAGCTCAGATTTATGTGATGCCCATAGGAGCGTGTCATTCAAATATATTCAAAGTATTCTTATCAATTAGGGCTACTTTTACTGTTGCAGTGCATGTCATTCCTTGAAAGTGCAGTTGGCTTATGGATTTTTTTTTTCCTTTTAGCTTTTTGCACTTGCTGCAAAAATCCAGGTGGCCACTAAATGGCAGCAGAAAGTTAGAGCTTTGTATATGACTTTGCTGCCTAGCAATAGCTGTCCTGATTTCTCCAGCCCAATATAGGCTCATTCGGTCATCTTGATGACCAAAGACATTTATACTATACTGCTGTAGTTTACACAATTATTGTTGTTTACTTTATAAAAATGCATCAAATTTAAAATAATGCAATAAAAATGAACATTGTCAACAATTTAGTCATAGCCTTTTATGATTTACCTGCTAAATCTTTTCTTTATCATTGCAATAATATACACTTTATTGATACTGAAAAGACAACAGTATACTGTAAATATATCATTTTAATGACATAATGGAAGGAGGAGGAGAAATCACTTCATCCATGTCCACTTACTAACTGCATTCTTCACACATTCTTCTGAAGACTTCAGCAGATGCTTACTTATCCAGATCTTCACATACTCATGTACCCTAAACATGTCTGTGGAGTTTTCTAACAGGATCAATACAAGGCAGTTCTATGTGCATTCAATTGAATACACCTCTTAGGAATGCAGTTCCTTGTGAAAAATCATTGGTCATTGTAAAGATAGCTCCTCTTCTGCTTAAATCAGTGTTCATATTTTCAATGTGACAAGCATTTGGCGGAGGCTCAGCATGCAGGGGACCTTGGTGTAGAGACAATATAGGGGCCCCACCTCCTACTTTCAACTCCCTTTTGTTCAAACCAATAAATGTAAAGGAGGGTGTATCACAAACTCTATGAATGACATTGCAGAGATCATATTTTGCTTAAAAATGTGGGACTGAATGGAAGGGAAAAAAAACTGCACAAGAAAGCAAAGGAGTAAAAATTTGGAATGGTAAACAAGATGCTATTGCCAATGCTCTCAAATGAAGATGAATTCCTAATATTAAGAAGCAAAGGAGTTTTCTAAACAAGTGGCCTGTATTTGGTTAGTTATTGGACAATTGAATGTTCCATAGGATGGATAAATTAAAGAACATAAAATAAATATTATGCTAAAAAAAAGAATTATCACCCTTGGCATCTTAGTATGATGTTACAACTATTTCTACAGAATTAGTAAACAGGCAAAATAAATTCATGAATAGCAAGATAATTTTAAGAATCATCATCCATGTGGCAGCTAATAATTGCATATGGGCATTCCACTTCACCAAATACAGGAAAAATATAAGACCACGGTATTCATTGCCAAATTCTGCTTCAAATCTTCCCTAAAGAAGCTAGTCACATGGCTATTAAAATACTATGCATGGTCATTGTCTGGGAGTAATTTTCAAGAAGGGAGGAAGAAAACAGGAGTGTCTTAACACATGGGCTTGATGGACACTTGATCGTGGGCCCCATGAACATAGGGGCCCCATAGTAATCTGTGTATGCTAACCCTTCAGCGCACCTTGTATCATATAAATAAAGGTAAAGGTTCCCCTCACACAT